>NC_142371.1:10607500-10890000 GCF_059441005.1 Hippichthys cyanospilos
TCAATAAAAATGTATCCCAGATGTATCTATTTGTATGGACATTTTTTTACCATTAGTTCAATATTCCATTCTTTTCCTAAGTGATGTTATTTAGTTCTTTGAGGAAAACAAGACAGTTTTCCAGGACAAGTTCTGTTGACATTTACTGGAAGTCTTCAAACGGCTAAAGGATTATGTCACATCAGATTCAAAATTAGGACCGGTCTATCCATCTGCGCAGAAGCACCTTCCAGGGGTGGCCCACCTCCGAACTCTCTCCGTTTGGTCAGCGCAGATCCGCAGGGATGCTTTCATCACCAGCTAGTCCCCTCTTCAAGCTGGAAGGAGAGTGGGGGCATGAAGGACAAAAGAAGAAAGCGGCAGTCAAACAGTTGAACGAAATGCACGAGTACAGGGGGTCCTCGGGTTACGACTGTCTCGACTTACGATATTTCGAGGTTACGAACGCGCGCAGTAAAGAATTGCCCATCACTATGGAAGTGAAATTAGATCCTATTAAGTGGTCTAAAAACGGTGAAGCACCAACGAACAACTCAAAGTGCTATGTTCTGTTTTGGGGTTTTATTGATGTAATAAAAGTGACGGTCTCACTGCTGCATTTTGTACTGACTGCATGGGAAGACCAGACAACAATACGTGACAGTAGTCAAGGCGGGACGTCACGCGTGAATTCATGTCTCTGCATCGCTTGGAGACAGGATAGGGCGAAACTTAGCAATATTGCGAAGGTGAAAAAAATGCAGTACTCGTAATGTTCCTACCTTGCATTTGAAAAGAGAGTGTTGAGTCAAATATTATGCCAAGGTTTTTTGCTGAGTAACTGTGGATAATGGTACATTTATCGAGACTCAAAGCGGTGTACTTAAACAGGCGCAGATGATGAGCGGAGCCAATAATCACCCTCTCGGTCAGTAGCACCACAAGGCGTTCTATGTGTGCATTGCACACGTGTGACAATATCAGTGACTTGAAAAGTAACTCCGCCAGTAAGTTAGTCTCAGGCTGGACACTTCAACTTTGGGTCATTCGCAATGTGCATCACCCCCAAATTTGCTCACTTTGCAAGGAAGAGGTTTCGGCACAATTTTACAACCCTGCTGGGAGCTGGACAAGGACATTGTGTCGCTAAATATGTAGCGAAAGCATTCGCCGTGTAAAATGACAGGAAACAGCTCGCCTGGCTCAGTCAGTTATCAACTGAAACTAACACCAATGAGGATTGTTAATTAGGAAGAAACATCTCCATTCTTCACACTCTGCATTACGTGTCAACTCAGTTGCACTATTATTTCCAAATGCTGCTAGGCAATTTACTCGACAAAACGTTCACAAGCTTCTCAGTAGGCCCGGTTAGAGATACTAAAGTGATCATAAATTCCACAGAAATATCAGATTAATTCTGTATGAATGAATAAATAAGGGTTGGCACAGTGGAAGAGTGGTTAACACGTTCACCTCACAGTGCAGAGGTCGTGGGGTCGATTTCAGCTCCGGCCTTCCTATATGGAGTTGTCATGTTCTCCCCATGCCCATGTGGGCATGTCTGCTTTCACGTTCCCAAAACATGGTAGGTATATTTTTTTAAATTAATTAATCGTGCAAGGGGGGCTATTATTGCTATTTATTTATTGATCGATTATGGGATGGTGTCTGCTGCTCGGGAAGTGAACAGAATACGAGTTTCATTGTGTGGTACACCCATACGTATGACAATAAATCTTTTAAACCTGCTTGCTTTATATACTCTTGATAGAAATGCACAAAAATGGCAAAATTGGAAATTTGACACGCATATTTTTGCACACACACACACACGCACACACACACACACACACACACACACACACACACACACACACATGCAGAAATGCCTTGATGTTGGCCAAAGTTTTAATTTTTAGGCTCAGGTGGTCCCTACAGCCCTTCATATTGGCCTGAGCTTAGAAGAGCAAGACACCAACAGGTGGCGCTGTTTTTTTTAACTAATTGCAGGTTTATTTATTCATTGGCAAGAAGCTTCCAGATGACTTTGGCGCGGCCAATTCAATTTTGTAGAGTTTGTGTGTGTGTGTGTGCGTGTTTGCATGTGTGCGTGTGTGTGTCTTTTTGTACGTGTTTTACTTGTATTTGGCTGACTCGCATAACCATGTGTGTTGTGCAGGGCCTCCATTTGTAAAGAGGCTTATTGAGCATATGTGTTGGTATTGTGAGTGTGTGAATGTGTGCGAATCCTGGGGCACACCTGGCAGCAATGTGCGCATTCTGGCAAGCAAGCAGCTGGCCTGCGGGCTGGTGAGGGTGTTGTGTGGCGACGGGGTTTGAGAGGGGTGCAGGGGTCTTCTACAGACACCTTCCCACCAGACTTACACAGTGGGAGGCAGATGGACAGGCCAAAGCCACAGCCAGAGGGCCAAAAGGGCCCAGGGGGCAGAGGGAGGTGTCTGGCTGAGCTGAAAGACAAACACTCGGGTAAAAAGAAAAATACTGCAGAATAACAATAAATGCCTAACCTTTCTACCCGTGGTTTAAACCGCAATTACAGACACGACGTTCAGTCATGGTACCCCCAAAATAGTCCGTCTTCTACAGACCCCAAAAAATTGTGTTTGTTCAAACACACACACACACACACACACACACACACACACACACACACACACACACACACACACACACATATATATATATATATATATATATATACATAATTTTTTTTTTTTCCCACCTTCATGAGCCTCATGAGCTTCCCTCCTCTTGAGCTTCTCTCCTCTTTTTCCTTTACCAGCCATGTCGCTACAGCAAGAGAAAGAGAACTGTTTATTCCCAGACAGGAGTCCTGTCTGTGCTTTGGGGTTGCGGCGACAGACGTGGAACAAGTAAGACCACGCTGCAATGTTTGTTTAAAGGCCATTGCAACGAAAGGTAGCAGCACAACGAACTTAATTCAGCAACTAAGACAAAGGCGCTCACCCGAGTGGGTAAAATGTCAAATTTTGTTTGGATCCTAAGTGATTGCACTGTTCATCTTAGCACAGTTGAAAAAAAGTTTAAAGTTTGCACTTTATTAATCTCATACAATGTGCTACTATGCTACACTTGTTTATAGAATTATTTCATGCAAGTCAGACATTCTGGACTTTAACCCGCTTGTGTCGATGGTTGTAAAGCTCCCTAGTATAAAACTCTAGCCCCCATTTTTAGAAATAAACACATGGTGCCATTTTGATCCTCTACTCATTTTGACAATCTATTGTAATTTTTAGCCTCCTAGTGCATTTTTGTGCTTTTTGTTAGACGTCAAGTCAGATTTATTTCCTCCTCACAATCTGGCCCGGTGGATCCATCCAAACAGAAGTGCCTCAGCGGAGGTGGCCCATCTCAAAATCCGCAAACATACGCTTGAAGACCGAGTTTGGACAACCCTGTTTTAAGAAACGAAAGTCAGCCTGTATGGAAAATGTGAAACATTTAAAACGTGTCCCGAAGCGGAATTGCAAAATTCATCAAGCATTACTTCACTATTTGTTGAATCTTGTGCCAATGATTGTTTCTTTCTTTCTTTCTTTCATGCCCAATGTTGCTTGTGATTGTTTTTTTTTTATTATTTTTTTGCTTTGTATTTCTTTAAGTATGTTCAGGTGAGTTAATTGTGTCTCTACGCCTTCTCTAAGTCCAAAACACATGAAGGCAAACGTCCATGCACCCTCAGGGATGTAGCGAGTGTAAAGCTGGTGCACGGTTCTATAGCTGGGACGAAAACCCCACTGCTCCTCCTAAATCTGAGATTCGAACTCCTGATGAACCCTGCTCTGCCGACATGTTTCAGAGCCCTGGGCTCAACCTGGGAAAGAATAACATTTGGAGTGAACCGATTGTGCGTGATAGTGAGGAAGCCCCTCTCATTCATACATCACTGTCCACTTTGAGTTTCTCTTTCATTTATTCCTCTTCATTTCGGTTTACGACCCAGTTCCTGTAACATCCTCAGACCGTTCCGACAAAGTTAGAAATGTACAAAAAGGTTGGTGATCAATTAGGATTAAGGGTGAACAAAGTTAAGCAATCGCTCATAATTCGTGTCAGTGTAGGACTCGCACCTAAGCTCAGTATTGGTGACTATGTACTCTTTAGTGTGGATCTATGTAGTCCAAAGAGCCACAGATGCTCGACTGTTTGTGTGTTGACTCTGTGTAATTTGTTTGCACTAATTTGTTTTGCTCTACCAGGGGAGTTCCCCGGTTTAATTTAGCTCTATGTTTACCTCTTTTTGTGGCTCGCTGATCTGTTCAGCTTCGACAGAGTGGGAGCGATAGCGTGGAGGGTGGGCCCTTCACAAAGCCAAATTAAAAAAGGAGCCGTGCAGATTGTTTTAAGCTCTGGCAGCCCCTTTAGGCCCGAAGGCCTCGCTTGCAGCCCGCACCTGCTCCGTCCCCCAGGAGCTAACTACCTGATCCGTGGCCCTTGCAGGCTTCCTGCCCAAGCGCCGCCTCCCTTTCATTTTGATTTTCCTTTGCTTTTTTTTTTTTAACCTCTCTTTCACACCCTCCTCTGTCAGTCTGAGCCCTCTTCTCACTGCTCCCACAACTCCCTATGTTCCTGTCCACCTCCTCTGTAACTTCTTGCCACTTGTCTGGCCTCTTCTTGTCCCCACCATCTGCTATTTCTCTGAACCTTTCAACTCTTTTTGTTTTCATCCAAGACACCTTTCAACTTTCCATTTTGTAGTACAATATCATTTTTCATTTTTTTCTTTCCTTTTAATGATGGACAATTGTTAAACTGAGCTGGCACATTTACGACATCTGCCCTCTTATACCTACCGTATACCCTCCACCCCAAATCGACAACTTTAGCCCAACTTTAAAGTAACAGTATTTTCAGACGCTCCTACAGGTTACATTACCAAGCAATAACAGTTCTCTGCCTAACAAAGTGTCTCTTTTATCCTAGAACTTCATCCAATCTTGCTGTCACGTCATTGGCTGAGAAACCTGATGCGTAGGAGCACAGGTTTCTCGCATATATGCAGCTTGCATGAATAGGTAGACATGGTAAGATTTACATGTCATGACACGTCGTGACATAAGCAGAGGTGGGCATTTCGTTGGAACTGATGGACTGTCCATCACTTCGTCACTTTTCGGACTCCCATTTTGCTGACAGACCGATGAATGACGGGAATGCTCCAGACACGTGAATTAAAAATGTCGGAAGTGCAATTTTCAGCCGTCGTTGTCATCATTGGGATAGACATTACGTCAGATGACCGTCAGTCCGCCACGTTCCTTTTTGCTTACTGAAATACAATATAAATCAACTGACTTGCTGAATCTTTGGTGGAAAAATTGCAATTACCCTGCAGTCAATTTGACAAAGTCATTTTGCATCACCACTAAGCAGTGGAGAAATGAGTGATTATACTGAGTTGGATCAATTCACTACTTGTCATTCACAGCTATAACATACCTGACTTTATTGGAGATTTATTTGTAGTTGCTACCTTTCCTAGTCTTTGTTTCATGAACCAAAATGCATTCTGTACACAATCTCGCCTACAAAATTAATGTCTATAATTAAGAGATTTTTTTTTCCAATATATTTTACATTTAAAACAAATTGCTTGCTGAGCATTCTGGGATGTGTTTCCACTGCAAGGAGATCACTCTTTCAAGTAACCAATGGCTGCACATCAAATGTGCATGTTTTTTTCTGATTTACATTAGGCTAGGAAATGCAAGATAGACGTTTTTAATTCCCTAATAAATAAATTCATTAGTAAATTCAAGCTCAGCAGTACTGTTTTACTTGTAGTGTATGTGACAGATGACATTAAGACAAGTTTAGACGTATCTAGTAAAGCATGATAATGCAATCCAGTGGACACGATTGCCAATTGCATTCTCGTCTTAGATGCACTTTGAGCAATATGATGGTGTATTTGTCAGAGAAATCTATGAAAGCAGACTAAGACATGCCCGGCTGCTAAGCAGCAAAATAGTAACTCAGACCAAACCAACTATTCAAACCAACAAAGGGAGGGCTTGGCTCTCACTCTCATGTTCGCCAGAGCCATCGGAGCCCAGCCATCCCCGCCTACTTTTTATATTCATTCAGCAAAGCATTGCACATTACAAGACATAACAAAAAGCGCTAGCCGGGCGCCGCCAACAGCTGGGCCGAGGTTTCAGTTCACACTTTCCTGCATCAACAGCTTTATCTAAGGACTGGGGCGAGATGAACTAGGACAGCATTGATAGATAGCTCTAGAATAAATGAATGCTATTCTAGACGTGAAATAAACACATAATGATAACAACCTAATACTGTATATGATTTCCTTAACAGGGGGTTGTCGACGGAAGTTGGTGACTGTCGGGGGGGGAGTGAAAGTTGGCGGGGCGACGGGAGTTGCCAATTGACTGATGATTACAACGTGATTTCAGCGTGAAAAAAATGGTGAACTGACAAAGACGTAAGGGGTAAAGGGCACTGATGAATGTTAGACCAGCAAAAAAATGTAAGTTGTCCACGTATGCACTTAAGATATACAACCACTCATAGCTTAACCCTCAAGGCATTAAAAAGTAAATGGAAAAAAGAAGACTTTTAAAATTGTCAACGCTTTTTATTGAAATAAGCCTGTCGACCCATTTTATGACTACACAGCCACAGTGTGATCGATCAGTCTGCTCTACATACATCATGATACACTTTGTCACACGTACACTATTTACATTAAACCAGCAGAGATGACATGAGCTGAGACATTTACTTCTTATATGGTTTGGTAGAAAGCAGTCCAATTTAAGGAAAGAGTTCCAAGGGGACAAACTACAGGACAACATGATGGAGGTGGTTTACATTTGCCTTTTTTCAGTCTGTCCAACACTTGAACTAGTTCTAATCTCAGGAAATTTGTCACCATGTACAGAGCTTTCCATCCAGGTTGAATCATTTCCCTCAGTCCAACTTCAATGAAGTTACAAGGCCAAGATAAAATTAAATAATTTCTACAAGTGCATAAACCAGAGAAAAACTTTAACTAAACTTCTAAGAGGCATACCTGGGCAGTAATTGGCATCAACATGCGTTACTGCTAAATTTGTCCATTTTTTAACCCGACAAGCTTTTAGTTCCCTTTAGCAGAGAGGTGTCAAACTCATTTTTGTAGTTATGGTTTTCTGTGTGAGGCTGTTACGACTGTGAAACCACATACATGCTTGCTCGCCTCCTTACTTTATTAACGTACATGCACAGTCAGTATTCAAATAATTTTCATGGATAACTAGTTTGAAATTAGATGTTAAGAATAACTGTTCATCTATTGCTAAATTATGGTAAAAAAGGGTTTGTCACAAGAAAATGCTGGGAAACCTGCAACTTTATAAGCCATTGCATATGACAATTTGAAATATTGCTCGAGATTTTGGCAAGCATATTTGGATGATGACATGCTTGATTTGATTTCCCGAGCCACATAACATGATATCACAGCACAGAATTTGCCCTCTGGCCTTGAGTTTGACACCTGTGCAGCTAACGGGAGGTAAACAGGGAAGCAGCACAATGAGTGACGATTCGAACCGTTTGGGAAGCATCTCCACCCATCAAAACCTGCTGAAAAATAAAAAGATTATCTGGCAATTAATATTTTATCAGCATGTCTCATCAGGAACTGAAATCATGTGATTTCACCCACTCAATTAGTTAATCACAATCATTATTGATATTGTAATATTATAATGACATACAAGGACAATGAAATACATGAACAACTTTGTAAAAGTCCAACATGTAATGTACTTCAATGACTGGAGGGTTTACAATTATTTTACCCAAACATACAAAATTGTATATTTCATTGATGTCACAAATAATTGAAATTTGCCTAACGTTTAAGGTTTTTCAATTCTTTCACACCAGGTAATTTGATATCTTGATTGCATCCAATGAAGACTTTTTCCATCAACTGGTCAGTTGATGACATTCACACATCCTGTAACATTCTCATCCACACTGAACAGCTTTTATTAGCACAGTACCTTCACTGTGAAAATATTCATAGAGCAAGGTTATAAATGACCTATTTGTTTAGTCTTTCTCAACTCAAATAGAATCCTACACCCCAAGCTTTCAGACACATTAAAATAAGGTGAAAATAAGTTTTCACGAGTGCAAAAAATAATGTCTCTTTTAAGAGAAGTAAAGAATAATAAAAATATATATGTATTTAACACAAAATCTCTTTTATAAAGAAAAATAAAGTGGCACTGGTGAACTAAAGCGCAAACTTTCAACCGTGTGTTTGATCCAAGCACTCGGGCTTAACTTTAGCTGCACTTAAGTAGTACGCAAGTAGTACGAACATTGAGTATGACTATTATCTAAAAGGAAACCACCATCCACTTATGTTTGCAGGTATTCGTGGCTAGGTGCTATTGCCACCTGGTGGTCACGTTTATTAACTACAACCCCCCGTTTCATTCGTGTGCAAATGAACAAAGCAGAAAATAAACAAAACAAAACAAAACAAAAAAATAAAATTAACAGGCACAGAAATGCGGATCAATAAATTTCTATTCAATCAGCGAGTAAAGGAGTTCCATCCCGATTGATGTTCAATGTAGACATGCATATCCATGTGATTTGTAGTCTTTCCATATATAAAAGCTAAACAAATACGTATTGCATGATAAAATGTCATCTCCGTGCTAAAATAGCTGCGGCGTAACAGCTGCTTATTTTCACTAGATGATCAGTCTCCCATTTGTTGGAATGAATTTAAGACAACTGGTAAAACGAACACTATACCTGCACCAACTGGAGCTGTTTACTTGTTGCTAACCTCACAACACCTTCTTCCGTTATCACATGACCACTCAAATAAGGCAGAGACAAAATGCCACCGTGACAATTGGGACATTTTGGGGAACGGACAAACCGGACGGTAACATGTAAAATGTAGAGATTCAGTTTTGTCACTGTGCATTTCAAAACCCACTCTGTCCACAAGGGAAGCTGTAACATGTTGGGCATTCAAGACGAGCGTCGGAACAACGATTCTGTTGTTTGTGCACTCGGCAGGCTGTGGTGACAGCTGTTCCGCTCTCCGGTCAGCCTCCGCCTTTCAGCCATCGTCACATCAAACCTCCAGGTCGGGCATCGCATCCTCCTTGAGCTGGGTTTCGTAGTCCGACCCCGTGCCCACATCCGAGTCGAATAGCGAGTGGTCAGAGTTGGGCGTGTGTGTGTGCGTGTGGCCGGCAGAGTGGCTGCCGGCTTCGCTATCGTCCAGAGTGTCAGTCCTGGAGAAGAGCCCGAAGTCCAGCAGACCAGTGGGCGACGCCGTGCCGCCGCTGCTCTCGCTGTCTCCGTCATAATAAAGGTCCTCCACCTCCACGAACCATTCGGGCCAGAACCTCCTTCGCATCCGCTCGCAGAACATGGCTAAATTGATCAGTTCCCCTATGAGGGCAGCAAGAAAGCTGGAGTTCAATCTGGGCTTAAGAAGTTTTCAAAGCACAGATGAGTATGTTCATGGATTGATATTTAGCAGTGATTTTTTTTTTTTGGATGGTACAAACCTTTAATAAGTTGTTCTGGCCGCGTACCAGGAAGAGTCCACATGGCCTGAGCAAGATGTCCAAACACTGTGGCATCTAATGTGGATATCTTGGCGCCCATAAAGTATTTCTTATCTCCTAAACGTGCACAAGACACAATTCTATTTTAAGTCTCAAGGCAAGAGATCGCAAACAAGTACTTTAGGGATTACAGATCATTATATAGGGTTCTGCATTAAGACTGTTTGTAATATATCAGCACTGGCTCTGTATATTCATGACACAAGATGGTAAGCTTTAATAGTCACTTCATAGTTGGTGTACTCAAATGGAATTTTTTTTTGTGTTTCACATACACAAACTATCATGAAAAATAAAAATAAAAAATAAAAAAAATTAAAAAATAAAATAAAATAAAATAAAAAAATTTGCAACCGATTTTCAATACTTCAGACGTTTGGGGACTGACCAATAGGATTATTTCTTGAAAATAAATTAAAAAATCATTGACCAAAATATGTACAACATGTGTACAACTATGTATTTTTACATTATTTAAGCCGAGTGTGTGAGTCAACTGCAGCTTCTCTTTGTCCACTTGCACCATGTACTTGGCTCTTATCAAAACAAGATTGCTTTTTCAAAATCATAACCCTTACCTGCATTTGACAAAAAAGGAAAATTGTCCATCTTACCCAGCAGCGTGGCCAGTGTCCTCATGTCCTTCTCCATCAAGGCATAGACTTCTTCTTTGGAGAAGCGACCGATGCCATGGCCGTACATCTCCCTGCGTACCATGCTGCCGTTCAGGCGGCTCAGCAGCCATTTTAGAGTGTCACTAAGAGGGCCACTCATTGCCAGGAGCTTCTGGGTTTCCTCTAAGTTGTCCACCCACTGACAGTAGGCAATCGTCCTGGAAGAACCATGAATACACATTTAAAGTTTTTAAAGATTAAAGTTTTTATGTATTTATTTATTTTAATCCTTTGCTTGATTATTTTTTACAGGTTCACAGTGCTGCCACAAGTCAAATCAGTTCTGAAACTAGTTTTCACACTAAAAGCATCATTCACATTAGAGCAACTAATAATCTAAGGCCAATGCCTGACTGTATTTTACTTGTTATTTCCTCTCATTTATTTTTTTCTCACGTGCTTAGCATTTCATGCGCCTCACTGTCACCCTCTAGTGGAGATGCATTCGAACTGAAAGCTACGTAAATGACAACACAGCAGCAAATCACAAAACAATGAGCATTGTTCGCTGAGGGCCTTCCCTCATTTGACACAATCATTTAATGTGACAATGAGCTGCATTTACTTCTTGGATTTAAATCATTTGCACCTTGTGAACAGATCTTTGCGTTCTGTCAAGAACCACCCTCAAACTAATCAATAAAAGAGCACTGCTTCATCTGCCTATCAACTCCGCTTGCAGATATCTATCATCTTGTTAGGAGAAGAAATTTTGGAATGACAGCATTTGTCACGATAAATTGCAGTATGGCCACAATAATCAATAATCCGTAGCTTTACCTTCACCACAGCAAATCAAGACAATAAAAGTGCCAGTCCATTTGGCAAACTAACGCTGGGTATATTGGTAACTTTTAGCGCTTACTTGCAATTTACATGCTGAAGTGACGGGGACGCTGTGAGGTGAAGTGTTCTCCGTGACTGACAAGAAGAATAGAAAATACTATTTTCTACAGAGGGGTCGAAGTGAAAGGTTTTTTTTTTTCACGGTGCCCCAAAATCCTTGACAGCGCACCTGCGTGCAGACACTAACAAGATTAAACCTTTATAAATTTACACAATACATCCTCACAGTCTTTGGATAAACAGATTAGAGACTGACCTTTTAGATTAATGCAACTGTGAGGCTAGACATACAATAGACTGTAGTACGGCGGCATCATTCTGTAAGTCAAGATAGCCTTGATGAGACTGCAAAATTGTGTTTGTTGTCTTTAGCTTCCTTGATCCAAATCCGATAAAAGCATCTGGCTTGCTTTAAAGCTGGGCCTGGTGATAACAAGGGCAGAAAAACCAACTTTCTGTTTAAAATCTTTGGTCCCCAAAGTGTATGTTGTTCTTGACAGGAATGAAAGGGCCAATGAGTACAAGTCAAGAGGACCAAAATATTAAAAGGGACAGTGAGGGTTTTTTTTCTACTCCTTTATGTTATTCAAAAGGCCTCCACAGTTTCAAAGACATCATCATTTTCCTATTCTATCACTCCACAAAGATTTGTGAAAATCACTCAAATAGATTTAGCATATTCCTGTTCCAAAACTAAGAGAAACAAAAATAAAGATTACACCCTGTGATAAGCAATTGTTGCCACTTTCAGAGTAGAAATATTTTCAGATGAATTAAAAGGAAAATATTGAATCAGAGGGATTCAACTGAAAGAAATCTGGAAATTCTGTAAAAAAGGATTTTGGTTACAACACCCAAAACAAATGAATAATAAGTTGGCTTATTTTTTTATTTTTTTTCTGAACTGTTCAAACACTGAAACCAAACACATTAAACAATCACATGCACAGATTTATTATTGTATTTAAAAAATTAAGCATGCTAAAAGAGGTGTGTTTCAGCCTTTCTAATGCATTGATGGTCAAGTATGTTGATGGTATTGGACTAAAGATTATGTACAGGCTTGCCCTAGTATGTATGAACAATTAAACGAATTTCAGTATTGGACTAAAGATTACGTACAGGCTTGTCCTAGTAAGTATGAACAATTAAACAAATTTCAATTGTGATCATATGCAGTAGATGCATTTTTTTTTTTTTTTTACTAATCGTAAAGGCAGAAAAAAAATGCTCCATTATGGTTGGCAGGTAGGATATATCTTTTTATTAGGGCTCCCAGTTTAAATATTAACTTTTGAGATAAGTTTAAACTACCGGTAAACTAGTTTATTAGTAAATTATTACTAAATTAGTTTAAAATAAAGCATTTGCATTAAAGTTAGAGTAGAATCAAATAATATCGAGCACATGCTTAAAATAAAAAGCATATGCTCGGTAATATTTGATTCTACTCTAACTTTAACTTTGCAACCACACTTTTAGGAGAGTCACAGGCATAAACACAAAAAAATATGGACGTTTTTGTCGTTTTACATTAAAAAGTTCCTTGACAGCATTTTGTTGCTCAGGCGCGAGTCAGGGATATTGCGCAGCCTAAATGTGCACTTGGGGTGGACTTTTCTCTCTTTTGATAGTTTGCTAAACTTTGAACATGATAGAACTGGCTGTAACGAGCTTACACCGCTACGCGCCATTATTGGACCAGCCAAGTCCAGCCGATCCGTCCATGGAAAGCGCTCGCCGAGTTTGACACTGCTAAGTATAAGTAGACTTGCTGGAGGTCCGTGCGTGACACAATGGCCCACGTTCACAAAATTGTATCTCTTTGTGGATGATGACTGCATGAGATGAGTGCCTGCTTTGAAGACCACCTTGCAACCACCACTGTGAAACCTAACCATCCAATCATCATTTAAATATGTAAATTAAATAGCTATTGTTCATTTAACTGATTTGTAAAGATTGTTTTGTTCAAATAGATTGTTATAGATTTGCATAAATCTAAACATTATATCATAAAATAATTCATGAGGATTGTCAATTCATTCATCCATTATTATAATTCATGAATTTATTTCTACAGTAATTCAGAGATCGAACATGCGTATATCTTGCTCACCCTCCAAAAGCTGTGTCTGCACAGTGCACTTATTAAAACATTTTTGGACTGATCATAATGATAATTTTATTTTTATTATAACTCATTTAATAAATCGATTCATACAACACATGGGGTTGTACAGGTATATGGTGACCGCCAAAGAGGCATGCAGTGGGTAGTCTAAACTGTAGTCTATTTTTTTGCCAAAAAAAAATATGTGGCTCACAAGATGGCCGTTGTGGTGTATGGGTGTTTTTTGAGACTGAATATTACCCATAGTTTGTTATCCAAGGCATGATGGCAACCCCGGCTCCAGGTTGCGTTGTACCGCTTGTTAAGACTAAGTGCTATGTTAACAAAGAGTTAACACTACGTCGTAGTCTGGAGTATCATTGTTCTATTTTTCAGTAACATGAAATTTAAGATGCGCCCATTTTTCCAACAAGCTCAGTATACTTTCTGTGAGCAAAAACACTACCATAAACATGGCAGAGTGGACCTGTGCTGGCACCAAAGTGAGGGTGTGCACCTTTTTTTTTTTGTTTTTTTTTACACCGAGTCTACCAAATTAGGGCCCTTAATGTTGATTCCAAGATTTTACTCAAGTATCTCCTACAATCTTTGGAGAAAATAGTGTTTGAAAAATGTGATTAATGACGATTCATCAGAAAAAAAATCCTATCAAATATATTTAATCACTTGACCGCACTATTTTCATGTATATGTATATGTAGATGATAAGCGTTTATGGATACTTTTTCTACATAAGTGCAGTAGTTAAGAAGTGCACTCCACATGCTTACATGCAAATGTTTCATGAAACATGAACGGTTGGAGTGGTAAAAACCCCAGATCTGTTTTCTTAATTGTTGGAATATGACTTCCGCTTACACATACCAACCTTGCCAGGAGATAGATATTAATTCATCATTCGCATCATTTGCCTTTATTTTAGCAAATGCTAAACCTATAAAACCGAACCATCCATGTGTATTAAATCTGATATGGTCACCGTGATGCACAATAATGGTTATGTTTGATATAACATGAACACATGGAAAGGGGACTTTGAAAAACCAAATCTCATTAAATAGCAACTATAATACATGTGTGGGTATGTGTGTGTGTGTGTGTGTGTGTGTGTGTGTGTGTGTGTGGGGGGGGGGGGGGGGGGGGGGGGGGATTTGATATTTTCCCATAATGGTTCAGCCTTCCTAGCCTGAATCTTGCTTCAGAAACAGCAGCATGCATGCCAGTGCACTGCCCTTCACTGACATAAATAATTCATCCAGGAGGTGAGCATATAAGTCTAAACGTGGCACAGCGTGGACCGAGGAAGCAAGAAAAATAAGATAAGTGGGATGTGGGTTACGTCGCTGACCTTTGTGGATACAAAGTCATACTTTGAACATTACTGTACACAACATAAAATAGGTAGATGATGTCAGCATGTCATGGGCCAAATACATATTGAGTTGTGTGTGTGTGTGTGTGTGTGTGTGTGTGCAAGTCAAAGGAGGCCTTAAGTAATGGAAAAACACTCCAAGCTTGAGGGCGGAAAGTGAGCGTCTTTCTCATCCAGACAAGGCGGAGTGAGTCACCACTGGACTGCAACTGTAAATCCGTAAGCATTGCACAATTCCTCATCTTGTTTTGTTGCGTTCGTTCAAACGAATCAATATGCTTAGGAGCCACTGACCTTGGATCTAACCTCTTTTCTTCTTTTGTGCAGGTGTACCTCATGTTGTGAACTTGCGACCGCTGATTTATTATATGACATCACCAGATAAAAGTACTGCACTCTCCAAAGTTGCAAAGCTCCATGCCAAATCTTACCAGTATAGATGTTCTTCGACCATTTTGGTGACAGCTCGAGACATGGCTCTCTCCTCTGGTGTGAGATTGTGGTTGAGATTGACTCCAAGTTTCTCTTCCAGGAAGTCCACGATGAACTCTGACCCTGAGACCTGCTCATAGTTGTATTCCAGCCAAGGCATCTTGCCTTGTGGCGAAAGCTTCCCATCGAAATAGTTCTAGGGAGAAACGCAGCATCGTGTCAGAGTCTATCCGCTGATTTTTTATAGTGCGTACCCACATAAGGGTCGCAGGAAGCAAAGAACTGTCATGATCTAGCCCAGTCTGTTTTGCCAGAAAGAATGACACATTAACATGTCATTTTTTTAACATTTATGAAGTTTGGAATTCAAAGGTAAGTACGGTATTGTTCCCCCCACAAAACAGTTTACAGACCACAAGAATGGAAAGTGGGTGTCTGGTTGTTTTTTTTTAGTTTGTTTGTGTTGCGTTTTTTTTTTTTTTTATCTGAGCATCACGTTCAAGCAGAATAGAAGAATTACAAAACAAGGTTACAGTTAATACTTAAAAGACTATATTGAAGTTCAAAGAATTTATATTTACGTATCTTACCCCTGATTCACAAAAGTAAGGATAATGTGTTGCATGTACATTAACGATGGTTTGCAATAATAACAAAATTTGTGTTCACATCACTCATGTCGATTTTATATCAGACATTTCTTGAATGAAACAATCATTTGATTCATTAATGTAAAGCTAAGTGACTTGATGGGACACTTACTTTCAACTACTTCCAACTAATTGAAGTATTTGAAGCCTCATCATTCTTCTTCATATTTGTCAACTTTCACAGATTAATAGAAAGTCCACATTGTTTATATATTTGCAGTTGTAAAAGTTTAATGCATAGATGGACCTTATTTCTGTCTGTTTGAAGAGTCTGACTACATTGAATGCACCATGTAGTTAGCTGCTAGTGCTAATGCTGGAGACTTGTGCCCTAGATATTGTATAGTTAATAGTGGTGTGTTGATGTTGATAAAGATGTGATGGCAACAAAAACAGTCATGAGGAGGAGTAAAGCTAGCTGGTTGCAACTATCGCTACAAAGCCCAGCTTCAAAACAAAAGTGCCCATTGCATTGATCATCATTTATTATTTGATGTGATAACTTTTTTTATAAAACAATTTTGGGACATTTTATATCAATTCTAGATTATAGAACATGAGAACCTTGTGTAAATCAAAATTTTTGGTCACACCACCAATATTTAGAATTGTTTTAAACCAGGGAAGAGTAATTAAGATTTCCTGCACTTACCTGATAGGGCAGATCCACCATTCTCAGATAAGTCTCTATTTTGAGGCAGAAAGGTGAGAGGCTGGGAACGCCATTCTTTGGTCTGGAGAACTGGTGAAGGATGATGGCATCTTTAGAATCCATCTCCTGCTCCTTCCTGCACATACAGTGAGAATGTTGTTGTCAAATTGAGTTCGTATAGTTCTCTCATGCATGACATAATACTGTCAGCCATTAAGTAAAATCAAACCAAAGCCTGTAAGACAATCAATACTTGACTGAGTCATTAGTGTTTTCAAGAATAGCTCGACATTTCCCATCTCGCTCTGGTGATGCCATCATATACTGCGCTTAAAAACTCCGTTTTGTGTGTGTTGGGAGGCTTTTTCAGTTACAGTGACCATTTTATTTCTTAATTACAGTTTAACCTCACTCAGGACATTTAGTATCATGGAGTCAAATGTTAGACAAAAATTGGGCACATATGACCAGTAATTTATCCAATAATTAATCCATAGAGACCACTGAAGGAATTGACCTCACTTCTTATGCACTCAAGTCAGGCAAGTGTATCACAACGAATACCACTAGTGACTCAAATGCACTTGATTTTATATTAATCTAGTTTTGTGGTCACATCAGATAAACAAAAGAGAGAGAGAGAGAGAGAGAGAGAGAGAGAGAGAGAGAGAGAGAGAGAGTCTCTTGTACTGAAATAATCAAATCTTACAAAATGAGAGGCATTGCAGTCCCACAACACACTCATTTTCAGGAAATGTTCACGACAACGTGAGACAAAGATAATGAATCTTTTCATCATAAGAAAAAAACAACAACAAAAAACAATTTGGATTGATTTTTCTACTAAATCAGTCAAATGTTATCATGCCAATAATATTGCTATTGCTGTGAGTGCCAATGACCAAAAAGAAACAATGTTAATCATTATAAGTATATTTTGAATAATAGATTGATTGTCACTCGTATTCTGCCAAATACTGTAATCAGCCACAAAATATCCATATAGGTAGGGCCCAAATACAGACAGACAGATATGCAAGACGAAATGAGAAGAAGCATGTGAGTATTTTTATAATGTCCGTCAACATATTACTTCACTGTTTGTGTTCTGACATCAGTTGCTTAAAGGCTTAAAACGCTGTGATAACGATGCTAATTTTGAGCTCATCCATGACTTTTTGCAATGTGTTGGCTGTAGGCCTAAGACACCAGAAATTCTAAATCATGTGGTAGTAAGTTACACCATGTATAATTCTATAGTGAAGGTCAGATGACAAGTGATTGAAAGAGTGTGTTGTGAAGTCAGTTATTTCTTTTTTTTTTTTGGCTAACAGTCAAAGCGGAAAAAAAATCCTCCCAATGAAAACATTAACTTTAGGGAAAAAAAACCCTCAGATCTGGGTCTCATGCATCACAGGCACTGGTGGACACAATCTAATTTCTTCAGGAGGGAAATTCAAGTAGGAATGAGCCACGTTCAATAATACTGGCAGAAACTGAGGTCTCCAAAATCACAAAGTCCTTACGACCAGGTCTAATAATATCTGCTGGTTGGACCATTCACTTCTCACTTTGAGCTGCTATTGCGTCTCTGTCCAACGCCATGTGGTGCTGAAACGGTTCCTCGACTAGTCACACAAACCACAAATTTTGCAGTGTTCATGTTCACACATGCAATATATGGCGTCGAATCATCCTTGCCCCTACACAGGTCTCATGACTTTAAAAACAAAAACAACAACCGCAGTCCACCAACATGACATCACATGTCCCCAACAGATGATGCTGGTAGGCTGGTTTCAACCTCAGTGGGCTGCACGTGATTCTGCGGCACTGCTTGTGGACGAAATGCAAGGTTACTCCAATTAATCTGGTGGACGCGGCCCCGAAACCTTGTTTACACAGGCTGCATTTCCTTCCATGTAACATCCTGGCCACAAATAGACATAGCCATTGCCAGGCTCGCACTCGCCATCCTAAACGAAGTCCATTAATCTGTTTGGCTTGCCAATGAGCGATCACATCCTATTACAGAGTTAGAGGGACACCGAGTACTGTAGCAGTGCTTGCGAGCTGCTGCAGGGGTTCATTGGAGATCGGCCCGAGGAGTGCTTCGTTTTGGTCACGCTCAGGTGCCGACGGGGCGGGCACGCGAGCTGGCACACGAGCAGACGCGTGACTTCCATAATATTTAAATACCCCCCGCCCCCCCCGCCGCCCCCCCAGTCGTTGATTCGTGCCCTTGGAAAAAAGGAAGCAGACGGTGAAGCCGCCAGTAACAAGACAGGAAGCAACGCTTATGTAATCCAAAACACCAAAACATCCCGCGTCGGTCGTCGCATCGCGTGCGACAGAAAAGCAGAGGCAGCCTACCTGATGGCAAGCAGCTCGTGCAGTAAATAAGCCGCAGCGGCCAAGAGGGCCCCCCCGGTGATGTAGAGGGTTTTCTTCCACCACGAGTCCGAGCACAGAGCCGTCATGATGCCACCATAGTCCTGCAAAGGGAAGGCGATGATATATCCATACAACGACTGCGGCTGCTCGGACACACACAGCCCGAGGGGGAGGCTGTGATTCCGCCCGAGGTCCACCACGCACGGCCGGGAAGAGGCGAAGCCAGCAGCCCAGTACATCCTCCCTTCCCTCCGTCTGTCACAAGCAGCCCTCTTCCTCGGCGCCGCGCCCCCTGCTAGGCTTCATGTACAAGTCGCTCTGGTCTACGGCATGATGGCGACCGGGTGCTCATATAGTTCCGCAAAACTATAAGGGGAAAACACTTGGATTTGCCCTCCCCGAGATCGTGATGTTCCGCACCCCACCCCCCCCGGAGTTCACTTTCCTTTGAAGCGTCTGTCATCGTAAAGCTAACGGGTGGTTCGGCAGCATCACTTCCGGATGCCGCTTTTCAAAACAAAACCTCGTCGTCAATCATTCACGTTTGTTTCACCAACATGTTACTGTAAAAGTTAAACATCTACAAACCGTATAAGCGTATAACCATTTAAAGGGACAATGTGTAAGATTTATAGAGTTTTTCATTAAAAATGAATAAATGTAATGATTATAAATTTCAAATACTTGCAAATAAATGTGTTCTTAACAACCAACAATATGTTTTAAATATAATCGTAAGTCTAGTTATCATTAATTGATATTAAACCTGGCTGCAACAGAAGGCGAAAGTTATCCTCCGGAGGTCGTTATGTCCGTAGCTATGGACAATGATAAATGAACCACCTCCTGCTGTCCATAATGAAAAACAGTCTGAATTGTACACATTGTCCCTTTATGGACCCTCCATATTCAGCTCAGTGGACACTTTATGATTTTTAATTAAATCAATCATACTCATTGGTATCCCATGCCTTGCTCAAGGACATCCCAACAAATGACCAGATGCAATGTCTCCAAAAACTAGTTGCCCTTGTAAATGTTGGCTGCAGCATGACTTAAACTGTAACTTTTTGACAAATTTTGACAATAATATACTATTATTCAATTACACCACTTAAAAACTATCTTCTTTTTAGTATTGTGAATAAAAAACACCCCCACACACGCACATAAATAAAATAAATGAAAACATAATTAAATCAGTTGCCCATCTATTAACTAGAAAGAGCAGGTACCTTTTCAAAACAGCACCTAAAATACTCTCTCCAAATAGTAGAGTAATAGAGTATTAGGACCACAAAGAATACTTCCTACCATTGTTGTAGAATATAACATGATATAATTAACAGGCAGTAGGGGTTCCTTCATCATTCAGTAAATGTGTGATGTTGAGTGTGAAAAGGTTGTCGTTATCTGTAATTGAATGGTGTCCAGGCTGTCATCATCATTTCACTCAAATCTGCATTGGCTCTACAGCAGAAAATGGATGATTGATACAAATGGACTGCATTTGACGTAGCAGGCAACTTACTTTTAATTTGACACCATTGGTTGAGATCCGGTCGGCAGTGAAGCAAATGATGACAACTTAATACAGCCGGTCTATTGTCTGGTGGAGTTGGAGGAGCCGCTCCGCCCTAACGAGCCCCGGCGGTGACCCAGCTCAAACCAGCAGCGCGGATGGATGATTTGGCCTACCGATATTAACGGTCGGCCTACCTATGCTAACTGAAGTAAAAGTGTACACTTGAGAAACTGAATCGTGAATAAATTAGCTTTTCGTGAGATGACTTTAGTTCGACACTGTAGTTTGCAGTGCTTTGACCGCGAACGTTACGTGTGCCGTTTACAGGCCCGCTTTAAGTACCCACAATAAATTCACTGTGATTTACTCACATACATATACTGTGAATTATTGTTAAATGTTGATACGAAATCGCTGAAAGGGTGCCGACTAGTGTAATCGCGCAAGCAGGGAACGTTCGTTGCACAACACTTTAACTTCTGCTGGTCGACACATTTTAGTCCTTGTCCCACTACGAGAATAAAGTGTACTATCGTACTCACTCTGCCGCAACCATGGAAGTGGAGGATGTAATTCATGCTGAAGCCGCCGACCATCGCGTGATGTTGGAAGAGGCTGGCCGGGCATGCCTACAGATGGCTGCGAACAACTTGCTTAACTTAAAGAAGATTTCGCCTCGAGCCTTCCAACATCGGAGGTCAACAGGTGGCGACGTGTCCAGCTCACTTACAAGATCACCTTTTAGGAATGCCGCGCCGTGATTTGCGTCCGTGTGCCAAGAGGACAACAACTAACTGGCGCGCGCTCACAAGTCGCGGGCGCGCGCAGGAGAGGGGTAAAACGCGGCCACGCTAAATGATTGTTTATCCAAACTCTTTTAATGTTAACCTTAACCCTTAAATGACCTTTGTCTTAAATTAATCATTGTTGTGTTATATATTAAAAAAAAACTTGCATCCATCATCTTAGCCACTTGTACTCTCAAGGGTCGAGGGCTTACTGGTGCCTATCCTAGCTGTGTTTGGGCAGCAGGCGGGGTACACAGAGATAAACAACCATTCACACCTAAAACACACCAAAGAGTAATTTGGAGTGTCCACCATGCACATTTTGGGGAACGTGGGAGGAAACCGGAGAAACTCACACAGGCACAGGGAGAACATTCAAACTTTACACACGAAGTAACGAACCTCCAAACTCCAAGGCGGATGCGTAAGAGTGATGGGATTGTTTTTGTCTGTTATTTCACTGTTTTATTGGCTTGGGACTTTTTGGCGAGTGTGCAGGCCAGATTGCATTTCTGAAAATCTGGACCTAATTGACAATTGAAAGGCAACTGGCCTGAAGAAATTGGACCAATCAAATATGGTATGTTGGCCAGATTGGCCAATCACAGTGGGAGAGAAACACCTCTCTCCGGCCACAAATTTCTTGCCAATACACCATCCACTGTAACCGTTTCAGTTCAGATCAAGATTATGGCGGATCTGGAGAAGTGGGCAGATTGCTCTTTCCCCTGTCATCTTCAAACAGATTATTCTGGTGTGTATACCCACCACTACACCATTGCTGCTGTGTCATCTTGAGCCTTCTGGTACCTGGTGGACTATTGCTTTGTATGATGTGCGTCGTGACCCAACCACCGCCTTCTTTTAACAGACAACTGCATGCAAGTGGTTTTAAGTGTGCTTTTACGGTATTTATTTTGAAGAGCTGGTCATGATTGTGACCACCAGTAAACTTTTCCTTGTTTGAATCTGTGCATGTGGTTGATCAAGCACTGCTTTCCCTCGCGATCAAAAGAACTAAAGGGTGCTTATTAAGATTGGCTTGGTAAGACCACTATCACCACCACCGTCGAAGCGCTGCTAACAAGCTAACGTGTCCATTCAAGTTGACTGGTGCATTTTGTTGTAATTCCAGCTGTTTTTTTTTGTTTGTTTTGTTTTTTTAACTCTATAGAGCAGTGGTTCTTACTCCACTTAACCCTAGTGGTTCGGTGAGTCGGTCTCAGGGGTTCGGTGGAGCCTCCGCCACAGAGGTCCACCATTCATTTCATGCACCAGTAAAAAATAAATAAAAATCATATTTTATTTTTTACTAAAGAAGGGTTCGGTGAATGAGCATATGAAACTGGTGGGGCTCGGTGCCCCCAACAAGGTTAAGAACCATTGCTATAGAGTATCTGGGACCCAGCCCCCCCCCCAAAAAAAAGTTTACATGTGATGGTAAACTTATTAACTCAGCTTTATGCCGGTTTTGTATAAATTGTGAAGCAAATAAACATTTTATCACATTTCATTTGTTTGATTATAGTAACAGACAGTATATACACACACAGTGGACCCCCGTGTTACAACGTTCCTGATTTACATTATTTTCATGTTGTGATGTGGAATACTGTGTTTTTTATTCCCCTCTTTACAACATTTTCCTGGTTTTGTGCCCAAAACTGTCATGACCCTAGGGGCTTGGCTGTATTTGTGTTTTTTTTCATCTCCATCTACAGGCGTTTTTAGATAATTACACTTATTTTCAGTTGCCATCCCTGCAACGTGTCACTACAATTCTGGTCTGCTATTTGTTGGCGTCTCCTCACAGAGATGGTGGTCTGCTCTTGGTCGGCCTCACTTTCAAAATGGCGGATCGGTAAAGCTTTGTTCGATTGTGAATGGTTACAAAACCATATTTATAGTGCATTTTACTGCTTAATTCAAAGTTGAAAGGATTAGCTATGGGTCCCAAGATTTCTAATGTTAAAGAGAGAAGTATGAAGGTGACATACAGAAACGATGCTGGAAATAACCCTTATTAGGGAATATGAGCATAACAAGCGGCACTCAAAGGTAAATACATATTTTATAGATTTTTTACTTGTGATGTTTCTCATTTTATACATGTATATTATATATACGTAGCACTTACTATACTGTTTTGGTCCCAAATTTTAATATGTATGTACAATTTTGATATTTTACCTGGGGCTCTAAACGCATGAGCTATTTAACACATGGCCCCCTGAAGACACTTTTTTTATTGGGCCTGGCAACAGGTGCAGATCAGTGGCATTAGAAAACCCTCAAAACAGGACTGGTTTACATCCATATATATATATATATATATATATATATATATATATATATATATATATATATATATATATATATATATATATATGGATTAGAGAGAGAGAGAGCGAGAGAGAGAGAGACACACACACACACACACACACACTTATACAGTAAATGTAGCGTTTCAGCAGCGGTCGGTAGAGGTCGCTAAGTTGTTTGCAGGGTCTGCAATGATTTCAGGGGGGTTCAAAATATTATAAAAATTGACAACCCAATTGTCTTTGCGTGGAAAGTAACACCGAGGGAAAAAAAAAAAAAAAACATTGCAAACCAAACCTACAGCTCGATGGCTGCAAAAACAAAACAAAAACAAACAAAACAACTATCAAACCTACCCAAGCTCAACAATAAATCAATTTGAATTGGGTGTTTAATTCATGTTTGATTCATGTAGTATCAGTATAAGCACAATGCTTAAAATGTGCAGCCCACATTCAAATATAATTATTTTATGAAATATGAAGTTGAAAGGGTAAAGCCCTTGGTTTGTTTATAATATTGCTATTTAACTCATGACTAAGTTTATGACATACTTTATCAGTAGATTTTTAAGAGGTTGTTGTAGTGTCTAATTGAAAGACCGCAAATTAAATTTGAGATAACGCCATTTGAAGCCCCCGAATAAACGGTCTCATATTTCATTATTAATTTACCTTTCATTAGTGTAGGCCTGACCTATAAGACCATAACATTCAAGTATAACAATTTGATGATATTTAATATACTTAATTTATTAATTGCTTTTGTCTGTTTAGAAAAATGAAAAGTGGAGCGGGGGGGGGGGGGGTAAATTGAATAATCAATCAGATTTGCAATAGGGGGAAATATTTTTAAAACAATTTCAAATAAACCGTTTAAATTGATGAAACTGTGGCTCATAGATCAATTTCATCAGTTGTTTATGTGAAACCTTCTCTCTCCACAAGGTTGCACTGTGCCCTACTTGTTATTATCTTACAATAACCAAGAGACGAATGCTGTCAGGAAGCATGAACGCTGCATGTATACATTTCTGAAGACATTGCCCTGAAGCTAAGCAACCACAGTCAGTAGAGGATCTGAAAAGAAATAATGCAAGGGCGATTCAAGCCTAAAGTGGATTTTGACTTGAACCTGCATTATTAGGGCCAGGACTTTGATGGTGGTCTTTGCCTTACTTGTGTACCGTTACCAGATTACCAGAGGAGAGCGCTTTGAAACTCAGATATGATGGTGACAAATCATTTGCTGGATCTTCTGATAGAGACCTTCTTCCACATGTGCAAGAAACATTGGCCTGATTGTTTTGTTGTACCTGTTTTTGTTATGAATTGGCCACGAACACAGGAAGGCAAAGCTAAAATAACATTGGAAATGATCATACCCCCCTCACAACATAGAGCTCAAGAAGCTAAGGTCAAGTCAATCGTTTTATTCAGTATTGTTGTGCAGTAGATTTATAGTATCTATTCTATACTAAGTGTCAATATTTCAGTTTATATTGATGTGTTCAGTCAAAAAGAATTCATATTTATGTTTATTGGTGAGCAAAACCCATTTTGCTCACTGAAGTTTTGTTTTTATTTGCATATTTATTTTTAATTTAGCATGGTAAATGCTTGTCATTGTAACAAATGACGCATTTAGTTTGAAAATAAACAGTTTTTATAATGTAGAAAAATGGCAATTCAGCAAAAAAAATTTTAAAATGATATATTTTAGAGCCATAATTTCAATACCGTGATACTGTGACATTTTTGCTCAAAATGACCATGCCGTCAGAATCTGAACTGCCCCATGCCTAAACCAAAGACACTCCAGAAACAATGATGGAAGAAATCATTCAAGAGGGGAAGACTGATAGACACCAAGTAATGATATGCAAGCTCATAAAGACAACACCTGCACTTTGTCGCCAAGAAATGGGCTTTTTTGGTGAGACGCTTCTTTGTTGCACTGGCAAAGTTTTGTGTAATTCTCTCACTGAAAAAAAAATGGCTGATATTCTCTTGACTGCCATAATCAATAAACAACTATAAAAAGTGAAGATGTGTGATCATTTTTTCGTAGTGAGCAAACAATTTCTGCAGGTGATGAATTCATTTCCCTCACCTCTTCTATGCCATTGCCTTTATTCCTATTACATAACAGTGGCACATGAACTGTTTCTTCTTCTTGTCTTCCTTTAAGTACTCAGACTTGTGGCGCCTAACTCATTGTTTATTGTTGGCATTCCTGACACAAATAACGCGTTTGACTCAACGAATCATGTTGGCATTATTCAAACGGGTGAAGCTACTCCGCTTCTGGCAAATTCGCTTAGAGTCTTCCGCTGCCGAGATGCGCAAATCAGTAATCGGCCTAAATGTCTTGAGCAATGTCTATACATGTTCAATAGCTCAGCTGTTCGAGGCTGCAGAATTGTTCCGGTTGCTCGTCCGTGGGTTTGGGTGGGTCTCCTCGGACGGTTTGACAGCATGCAGGGCATAATTGATGGCAGTGCTGTTTATCCAGCTCCAGGCTCCTGATGCTGGATTGTACATCATACCTTGGACGGACTGCACTGAGAAACCATCTGATGGAGGATAAAGTGACATGTGGGCTGAAGTAAAAAAAAGGGAAGAGAACAACATGCTATACAGATGCAAATCTTTGAAAAAAAGTCGCACATCCTTTCATTTCATCCACCTATCTCCACATTGAACTCAACCAATAGTAATCAAACAATATTTTAACCCATTTTATGTCGTGATTTACTATCAGTGGCTCATCCACGCCATTATCTAGTCACATATTCCTTCAATGTGTAACGGCAAACATATGTGCTACGCCACCTGTCAATGTTGAGGGTTGCTGTCACAGAAAATGTTTGGAGAGTACAGGACTATAATTGCAAGTAATGTAAACAGTACAAGTATGTTTAGTTAAGTTGCATGCTCTCCCCATGACTTTGGTGTGTTCTTCGGTTTCCTCCCGCATTTCCAAAAACAAGCACTTTATGCATAGCGAGCACTCCTTTGTCCTTAGTTGTGTTTGTGGGTGTGTGCCCTACAGTTGTCTGGCAACCAGCTCAGGGTGTACCCCGCCGACTGCGTGCAGCTAGTTGGGATAGGCACCAGCAAGCCCACAACCCCAGTGAGGACGTAGAATCCTCTCTATGGTGACTTACTTGATTCCAGAAGGCGTTCGAGTTCTATTGGGCTGATGAACTTCGCCCAGTCGTGCGTCCCCCTGGGAACAATGCGCAGCAGTTGCTCGGCCGCCACGATAGCCAGCGCGTATGACAGGTTGGTTTTATTAATGGTCGTGATGAAGAGTGAACCGCCTGGCTGCAAAGGGACAATATGGATAGTTTCTGTTAGAGCAGCATCAATATTTAAGGTGAAATACTTGTTTTGCCATTGGCATTCAGAGTGGAATGTGTAGCGCCAACTCATATTTAAATTCAAATATAGATTGAGTATGAAGGTCCAGTGTGGCCTTTATTCAATATACAACTTAAGGTGTGTGTACGTATGTGTGTGTGTATGTATATATATATATATATATATATATATATATATATATATATATATATATATAATTTTTATTTATATTATCTTAATGCTAATTTATGCTAGAGGTTGCGCTGTAGACTTGCCAACAGGCTCTGTATGATAAAACGCCAGCGCAATGAAGTTTTTTTTTTTTTTTTTTTACTTGAACAGGCAATTGCATGTGATTTTAAGTGTTTGACTAATGCATTTTTTTCTCAAATGTGGGGCACGATGTAATGGCGGGCGGCAGGTATGGAAACGGCACAAGGTGGTGCAGTGGCACTCATTGTCAAAGTCAGTACGAGTTTGAACCTTTTTCAATCACTGTCAGCAAAATGTTTTTTTCTAAAAGAAAGAAAAAAAAAAGAAAAAAAACAGCCTTATGCCTTTTTCTTCAGGTTAAGATATTAACGGTATTGGTGTTCCAGATCTATTTATCTTTATGTGTGTGTGTATATATATATATATATATATATATATATATATATATATATATATATATATTTTTTTTTTTTTTTTTTTTTTTAACCATCAAACAGTTCAATCCGTCAAAAATATTTCTAGATAGGAGGATTGACTTCTTTTATTATTATTATTTCAGGTACTTAATGCATGTTTTTTCCAGATTCAGAATAATCTGCAACCTGCATACTGTGTGTATATATATATATATATATATATATATATATATATATATATATATATATATATATATATATATATATATAAGTAAACATTTGCTTGGAGTTGGTTTAAATGGCTTTTTTTTTACATTAAAAATGATACAATTTTATGTACATACAGTTTTTAAAGATAATAATCACATCTATCACAACAGCAAGTGGTGTTTTCTCTATCCCTGCAGGGCTTTCAAAAATTAATTGAGAAGCGTGGGGCAAATGTAATAAAGGTGAAAACACTGAAAGTGAAAACAGAAGAAGTCAAACAAAGATTTTATCTTTAGTGGCAACTGAAATGGAAAAAAAAAACCTCTAATGAATTCCCATTGAATCACAGCAGAGGCTATAAAGCCAATGTCACCATATGTGCCTCACATGAACATGCACACAGGGACGCAGAGCAGTATCTGACATGAGGGAGCAGCTGGAAGCAAGCACACACCTTCAGCACGTGGCTGCAACAGAAGGCGAAAGTTTCCAGGTCGGCCAGATGTTCCACAACCTCGGACGCCACGACGGCATCAAACAGGACGTCTCCCCGGTCCGCCACATCTGCCGACAGCTCCTCCAGGGTACAAGCCCGATAGCTGACCCGCTCGCCAAGATCGGGGTCATATGACAAATGCAGCTGTGCCGTGGCAATGCTATCTTCCACTGGGTCTATACCTAACACGCTGGCTCCCAGGCGACCCAGAGGCTGGGGAGGAAGGAGATACGTATTATCATTACTGCACTGGAGCGGCTACTTAAACTTCAAAACACTCTCACCTGTTTTTAAATAAATTATAGTGGCTATCGTTTCCCTTGAAAAATATGTTTACATTTGCCCAAATCTTCCCATCAATGACATCATGAGCTCTGAGTAAGTTTTTAATTTTACAACTGCATATTTCCCCACTAGGTGGCAGTAGATACTAAGGCTAAATAAGTATGATTTTTTTGGATCGGAATTTTGACCTTATATCGTGACTTTGTCATCATTTTTTTTTTGTTTGTTTTAGGTCCCATTATTCCTACGTGCTCACCAATTAGGATCGGCATGCGTTTCAGGGATAGGTGCACAAACCAACCAGCAATGGGCTGGTAAGAAAAAAAAAAAAAAGTTGTTATCCTTGTTATTCAATTACCACAGAGTTATTTATATATGAATGGACTATCAATAAGCTTCTCGCAGCTGAGGTCAGAAGGCAGCCATCTTACATTGCCAATCTTAATGACTTGTTTGAAAACGCTTAGTGAATGCTTTACTTTTGGCTCACTTTTGGCTCACATTTAGACTATGTTCTCAAGTTTCAAGAATAGTGACTGGCAGAGGTGAGGTTTGCATTTTGTCCCGAGAAGGGTTGCTTGCATTTACCTGATGATTCTGACAACTTGATGCAGACAAATGTTTGAGTAGCAATCAAGACCTATTTCTACCAATAAAATATGCATGTGGTACTTCTCTCAGGCTTGCTGGTTCAACTTATGTCACAGTGATATTTTGGCCATAAAGACAAAAAACAACATGCAAATGCTGCACAGACAGTAATGTTCTCAAGTTATGCAGGCTTCCCAAGTGGCAACATAAGATGGTTGTTGGTGGTGTGACTTCTTCCTTCTGGTGATTAAGCAGAACTATTAGTCCATTCACACATAAAATATGCCCTTGGAAAATTCCCATTTGGCCATTCCAAATCCAGACCAAAACGGCCACACCTGCAACAAAAAAAGAATGCTGTCGTACAGCTGTGCTTCACAGAGTTGATCAGCTTTGTGTTCAATTAAATAGACACAGACATGTTAATAACTACTTTAGCATTCATACTTTTTGCTTGGTGTGTGGTAAGCATTTTCTAATGTAAAATAGTTGATTTGGCTCAAGAAAGGCTGGGAAATACTGGTCAATGGAGATTAGGATTGCATTTTAGTGCCCCCTCACGGACTACAACTAAAAGTGCAGTCCAGTCAGGATTAGCACGCCGGAAGCTAGTGTCTCTCTTCTCCAGCTGATCCTCCCTGATGGGAAGACTTTCAGTGACAAAAACATCCAGAGACACTTTCCCAGTTGCATTTCCCACAGATGGACTTTGTGACTTGCTCCACTTTCAGCATCTAAATGACAGTCCGTGTGAGCCACATAAACACAGGACCTGATTTTGTCTTTCCAGATCACACGTAGCAGCCAGTAAATCCTCAGTTTGAATGAAAGTTGAGACGAGCGCTCCGTCTCTACTGAGCAGCGATCAACACTAACAATTGCGTAAACAACTGTAAACGACTGACTGTCCACTCCACCAAACTGAGACCAGTCCAGTCAACAGAAACTGCAAATTAGACAGACATTTCAATGTTTACTGTTACATGTGAGAATGGGCACAGAGCGAGGAAAGCCCATTCTCACACAGCGACAGCCCATTGTTTTTCAAGACAAGACAATCTGACATATAAGAAAGTCATTTCAACAATTGCAGAAAATTGTGTTGAAGGCCGACACTGTTCTCTGCTTGTCGTTTTACCACCAGTGCTGCACACATGCAGTCCACGCACATAAAGTATAACGCAATTACCTCAGTGAGCAGGCCGCCTCCACAGCCAATATCCAGCACTGTCAGGCCGGCAAGTGGTTTTCCAGGATGATGTATTTTGTGCACATTCAGAAGATTATCTCTAATCAGGAAAATAAGCAAAAATTCATTAAAGTCAACCGACTGGTATGCAGTTTGTGTTTCTTCTCAAATGTGTGTGAATTTGATCTATATTCTCTCTTTTATTTGAATATTTTGTTTGAAATGTGGAAACTCGTGAAAAAGGGCTTAAAAATGCCACATGGGAAACTGCTGAAACGCTTCACAATTTGCCTCTGTAATTCATGAAAAACTGAAATCGACTTTATGGGGAGAGTCACAGGTCAGTGTAGCGTCCCGATTAAACATCAGATTTTTCTGCTCTCCCGGGCAATATGACTGTGCAACAAGCACAAGTTATCCTTTTGGCTAAATCCAAGCTGAAGATCACTGCCAAACTCATCGCTCTGTTCTGTCATCCTACCTTGACTCACATGCTCGCCAGGCTAAGCCTCTGCCAGCTAAGCATGCTATCATTAGCGCGAGCTTTGGTGGAGAAAAAATACTGTTGAGAGATATGTGGACACTAGACAGCAAGCTGTTAGGGGGACCAAAACAGCGACAAGTACGTATTTACGTTTGGGTTTAAATATTGTCTGACTTGTTATTCAAATTGAAAATATAGGGAGTGATGAAAATTCTTTGTTAGACAACGTGTGGTTACAAATGTGCAAAAGCTCATATAGAAGAAAGCACCACAGCAATGTTAATGGTATAAAAGTAAGAGTGTATGAAGGTGACAACCCTACAGCCATAGTACAAATGATGCTGCATCTCATTCAGACATATCCCCAGGGCAGAGATGCATCAGCCAAACCACCCACACTCAAAACATGGGCGCTGGATGTGTCATACTGTCACCAGAGCGACATATCAACAGCACCAGAGAGACAGCAGTGGGGGTGGAGGAAAAAGTAGTGTAGTTCATGCTCGGCCCCAGCAGCAGATCTGATCAATCAAGGCATGTACTGTACATATGCAGCGCTGGGGTGACTCAATATTGGCTGAAAATGTGCCCGTGTGCAGAGGAATACTCTCATCATTTTGTATGATTGGCTCTATTATAAAAGAAGAATACATGCCCCCAGGTTGTGTTTTGACAACCAATACATTTCATAATAATAATAACAATTGGGTAGGACTTTGAGCATGACAAACACTTTGTAAAAATTAGTGCACAAGGGTTAAAATACACTTCTTGCGGATTTGCAATGCATAATCTATATAAACACACACCTTAAAAAAGGCACTCTCAGGTCATTCATGGCATGAAGGGCCCTGAACTCGCCATTTTCATCCCACCACTTGCTGGCCAGTGACCGGAACCGTTTCAGCTCATCAGGGTCCACTGTAGTTTGATGGGCTGCTCTTGTACTTGCCAGGAGAAATATGCAGATGTTACAAATTGAGCTGATGATGACTTCTGGCAATGTGCGTATGTTACGTGCACAGTTTGTACAGTGGTACTTCTAGTTCTAAAATTAATTTCTTCCAGAAGTAATTTTATAACGTGAATCTTCCATAAGGAGAGCTGCTTTTTACATGTAAACAGCCTAATCCGTTCCAAGTCCCCCAAAATGTTTCCTGAACCCTTTAAATGAATATTATTAAATTATTAAAAAAAAAAAAAAGTACAAAAACAGTAACAGGTTGGCAAACTGCTTCTACCCACTGGCCATCCGGATTCTGCTCAAAGCCCTCACACACTAATCCGCCTCAGGACCAGTCACTTTACTGCATGCACAAATGCACCTTACAAATCCTGCACAGTGCATATATACAGTTTCTTCTACTCCATAATATCCTCAGAATGTAAATCTATTCATTTATTAGTGGTTCATTATTACTGCCCTTATTGCTCTATTACAGTTTTTTTGTTGTTTTTTGTTTTATTGCCTACTTTATTATTTGCTCGATTATGGAATATAGTCTGCTCAGGGAAGTGAACAGGATAAAAATGTCACTGTGCAGTAAAGATGTGACAAGAAAACTTGAATCTTGTAAAGTATAATAAAAAAACGCTCGAAAACCTTTCAAATTAATTATACTAACTGTAGCGGTTGACACTATGAATGTAATTCAATTCTTTGCCTTGTGATAGTGCTGGTGTGTAGTGGATGAATGCTGAGAGAGAGACACCATTATAGGATGTTAAATTTGCAGAAGTGGGCACTTCGTCAGCACTGACAGACTGTCCGTCAGTCCGTCACCGACGGACGCTCCTTTTGCAGACGGACCGACAATTGACAGGAATGGCCAAAATAAATGACGAATTCAAAAAAGTGCACTTTTCATCGTCATTGTGATCGTCGGGTAATTTTCATCGTCGTTCTATTCGTTAGGTTAGATATAACGTCAGACATCCCTCAGCCCGCCACACCCCATTTTGTTTACTTAAACATGATATAATTGGTTAGCTTAATTATTTGCTATGTTGATGCATCTTTTCAGCATGAAATGCAATCAATGTGGCAGGTGTCACTTTACATCATCAACAGCAATGGAGTAACATGATCAGATGAGTGAATAAACTGAGTTAGTTCAATTCACAGCTACAACACAGCAGATTTAATCAGACTTATTTGTATTTGCTCTCTATATTACTTTTGGTTTTTGGAAACCAAAACACTCGTACTATACACAATCTCGCCGATTGAAAGTTTAGAGAAATGTTTAGATTTAAGTGTTAAAGAGATTTTTCGTGTGATTTCGCTTTTTGAAAATGTTTTACGTAACGAAATTGCTTGCTGATGAGAGCATTCTGGGATGTGTTTCCAGTGCAAGAATGTCATTCTTTCAAGTAACCAGTGGCTGCACAACAAATTTGCATGCTTTCTCTCTTTGGCCAGGACATGCAAGATTTACATTTTTTTAAATCCTCTGATTAAAGACTTTTTTTTTTTAAATTAAATCCAACCTCAACAATACTGTACATCATCAGTCCATTGGTATTTTTGCCCACCCGTCCACCACCACTAGAGGGCAAAATTTTACATTCAACATTTTTTTTGTAGTCCATTGTTAGCTAGATGCTGATCTGCTTCTGCTTGCATTCATACTGATTTTATTTTCTGTTTCTTCAACTTCACTTAAAATCAACACAAAGCCTGTGATTCTGTAGTTTTGCTGCATTTGGAACACACAAAAGTCATTAGTGTCCCACATTTGAGGAAGCTCAAGGACAAGAGTAGCATAATATCAAGTACACAGGATGACAGTAATATGCCTTGCACAACCTTTATGTGGACAACGGCGACTTTCTCTTTATACCTGCCTACCCAACATATTTAGAAAACTGTTTTATTAACATTTGTCTAAAAAAGTCTAAATTTCAGTTTTCATATACACGACAGGTAAAACAAAGTACTGTAATTTGTTTTGGCTTGGAAAAAAAATGACAAGACCGACAATGATGGAAAGGGGGCAGGGCACTGACGGATGACGAAACTCAGACCAGCAAAAAAACTGTAAGTTGGCCACCTGTGTTAATTTGTATGTTTTTATTTTAAATTTCCAGTTATCCAGGATTCATTTACAAGTCCGCAGGAGCAATAATATTTATTTTTGTATTATTTTGAGCATGTCAGTTTACTTAAGTTTAGTTTGGGGTCAAACAAAGTGCTTCCTGTGTGATGTCATTGCTAAAGTGCTAACGACGTGCTAACAACGCGAACATCAGACACGAAAGCCCAAAGTGGTATGTTACGTATGTGTTTTTATAGCTAATGTTTTGTAGCTAATGCCAATTTTATGTTTGTTAGTTCTACTCTGTACTATAAATTGCTGGTGGGAAGTATGGATGAAACGAGTAAAGATGAAATGTGGAAGACCGCAGTCAACATCAATGCAAAAAAAACTATTGTCTCGTTTGTGGGCAAGCTGGCATATTAATAAATGATAAATATGCATCACAAACTCTAATAAATACGGTACACATGTGATAACGTATTTCTGTTATGTTGCGTGAACGCTCTCATATTATATGCCAACAATGTCACCTTTCCATCTTGAATTTTCTCTCGTTTAGACGGAGACAGTATTTTTCCGCCGAGTCGTTTCGTAAGCTGAATTTTTCATAACAAGAGGTGTTCGTAAGTAGAGGTACCACTTTACTCATGCAAAAACACATATAACACAAAGACGTGTAAAATTTCTGGAATTATGTACCTACACGTTGTCCTCCTTGGGATCAGGGATGAGCTGAAGTATATCTCAGCTCTGACTATTGGTGAGAGTTGAGGTACTGTGGATGTATATCTGTGCTAGTAGTGTTTGAATTAGAATTTCTAACAATGTTTTTTTTTTAACCTCGATTCTCTAAAAACTAGCAATTTCGATGCAAAAAAAAACCATTAAGTTTTGAGAAATTCTAATTTAAACCCTGATGGCGTAAGATATTCCACGATGGACACCTAACTGAAATGTGTGCCTGCCCTGACGCACCTGCCCCCTTTTCGGGATGCATTTTTTTTTTTTTTAATTTCTTGCATAATGTCTATAACTTCATCCATCTTTCATCTTTATTATTTATCCTGTCTTCAAGTGTTAAGCTTGGTGTAAGCTTGACACGTCCGCGACCTCCGCACAGCTCCACGCGTCAAAATGATTTTATTTCGGCAACCAAGCCCCTCCGCGTGAAGTCTACGCAGGACAGACTTTCTGCAACATGTACCTTCCAAAATGTGTTTACATGCAGACAACATAGCAAACGAGCTGCTGCTTATGGAAGTTCGCCAGTGCAAACAACTTCATGATTTGGCTGAAAAGAACTACTGTGACCTAAATACTGTAAACAACTCCCGGCGAGCACCACATTTCGGAGAGACGAGTCTGTTAAAAAAACGCTTGAAAGAATTTAGATTGTTTTAATATACTAAGATTCTCTACCTCTGTTATAGAGTAGTGTTGTTTGTATGCTGTACTTCGTTTACTGCCACCTATAGTATGGGAGTAGGATTGTCTTATATGTCACTGGTTCTAAAGCTGTCCTTTTTATTCTTTACTACCTAAAAAATGGATGAAATGTATAGTTGAGTATACTGTATGAGTATACTTACTTCTCAAGGGACCACGAGACCACTGCTTACACTACCTTACTTGGTTCCAATGAAAAAAAATCTCTTGAAGCAATAAACAGGGGATTTGCACGGTGGAAACTGGTGCTTTATTCTGTCTCGATTTGAACACTTTTTATTTCAAATGTTCACTCCACCTTTTCATCCAGAGAGTTCATCGCAATTGATTTACTGCCAAATTGGATTGGTGTCTGCTTTGACAACAGACGTCAATGATGCCCTCATTTGATTGGCTTTTTTTTTTTTTTTTTTTTTGGGGGGGGGGTGCATTTTTTTTATTTATACCAGCACAAAAAAGAATTTTCTCCAGTTTGTTCTGTATGCCCTGACACCGAGGGACCTTAATAAGAAGAGGGTCTTTTAATTTATTTTGACGAATCAACAAAAAACTGCTGCAAAGCATCACACAAGTTCAAAATCCTGTGTACGTAGGTCCTAATCCTTGTCTCTTTGATTTTCATTCATTGTTTCTGACTGACAAAGAGAATAATATGGGAAATATAAGAGTTGTCATTTGTTGTCTAACCAGTCTGGTGACGCACTTTCTCTGGTCACGGGGTAATCTGAGGAGTTTTGCGCTTTGCTACATCGTGTGTGAAACCTGACAGCCACGAATTGTGACCGTTTGGGAGGATGTTTTTTTTTTTTTTTTGCATGCGCCCGTGAGGGCTTTAGGGGTATTACGGTAGCTCCAAAAATACACACTCCTCCTCCGGCTGTCGGTAGCTGTAACAGACATGGCAACCTCCGAAGGCCATGTGCCACCCCCCACGTAATATCATTTAATGATAACTTGACATACGATTATATTTAAAACATACTGTTGGTCGTTAATAAAACATTTAAAATAATTCAATGTATTCATTTATGAAAAACAGTCTAAATCTTAAATATTGTCACAAATGATGGAAGACTCACGGAAAGCAATTGATTTAAGCGCCATACAGCCAGCGACGGGCTGCAAGATGGCTCCTTGAAAATCATGTGGCCGGTTTCAGCCAATCAATGTCCGTACCTGCGAGAGGCGGTAAGCTCTCGAGTTGACACTTTGTTTATTTGGAGTATGGCGGTGTCTCCAACGAACAACTTAGGCAATACATCTGAATGTATTGTTATCGTCCAATTCTTATGTGTTTAATTCCCCCAAAATAGTCAGCACTCAGCCGTTTTTGTCTCTGGTTAGCACATCTAAAAGCGTTTTAAAAGGGTTTATATCATGACATATCAGAACATGCAACCTGACAGAACATGAGGACACATTTTAAGTTTCCTAACACCAGTGAGCAAACGTACATAGTTATATGATACATAAAGCATATCATATCGGTAACATAATTTCTCGTGTCATTCCAATGTCAGAGCACTTACGTTATGTGGATTATTGGGTAAATAACTATTTAAACGTCACAAAATAGTGTGCATTTTAGTGATTCTGGCATGCTTTTTGTTTAATGTAAGAGATTCTTTTGACAGCATACCACACACCGATATCCTACCTGACTTGGTGGTGTAGGGGATGCACTTGTGTTCGATTCCCAGAATTCATCCGGAGCCGCAGTGTGCGCTCTTTACACAGCACAACCCAACTGAATAGGTTCCGACTAACATATCTCTGGACAACACTGTATACGCACACTGCATTGCTGCTTCTCAAGGCTAACATAGTTCGGCCAAACTTGTTTGCGAACATGCTGATGACAAAATAAAATACTTGACATTAAAAGCTGACCCTGGACCGTGGTACTCTTGATTATTGTTCGGCCAGAAACAACTACTTTATAAGAGTTCCTGAAACGCGTTGTTTGTGTCACTTAATTTTGTGGATTCTGCATGCAACACGAATCACGTGATTGTTTATGTAGTTCCCCGAACCCCTTTAACATAATCGTTACCTTAGGTTTTAACCTCTATAAATTACTAATAGAAGTTGTGCGATCATGTTTTGTGTGGGACTACAGATTTAATTAAAATTCAAGTCAATTCTATCTTTAACTATACACGAAAGCGGAATAAGCTTGAATTTGCCCCCCCCCCCCCCCCAAAAAAAAAAACTGCAACTAACTTAAAAACACTAGCTAAATGACATCACGTTTACTAAGGGCTGAGGTAAAACAACACGACTCGGCCTACAATTGTCGCGTGACCAAACCCGGAACGCAGATGGGGTGATAGGTCATTACTCTAGATGTAATTTTAGGAATAAAATACATTTTAGCTAAGAACAACTAAATAAGTGTTGTATCTCTTTGAGTCATCTAAACCTTTAGGTCAGTTTGTTGGTTTTAGTTTTGGATTCATAACCCATTGTTGTCCAGCCGGTCACTCCACTATTGTGTCACCAATAACACTCTACTACAGGTGTCAAACTCCAGTCCTTGAGGGCCGGTATCCTGCATGTTTTCCAAACCTCTCTCTCAAGCACACCTGATTCAAATGATTAGGATTGAGTATTATCATCTTGCTAATAAGATAATCATGTGAATCAGATGTCTTGGGGAGAGATAACTGGAAAACATACAAGATACCAGCCCTCGAGGACTGGAGTTCGAGACCTATAAATTGGGTCCACCAATATGTCATCTGTGGGGCCCAGCCGCAGAGAATACGTGAATTTCTTGGTGCTGAGATTTGAGTATGCGGGAGTCCATCCCAGACATGGACTCAAGCAAGATACACATAAGTAAAAAGGGAGCACAATCTTTGCTCAGGATATCTTAGCGATAATTAAGAAGCAGACGAGCATCACTCTACCGTCTACTATCGATGTCCGTTTTTGTCTGATGTACTTGCTTACAAGTGAGTGAGTTTCGCCGTGAAAAAATAACAAAATATGAATGCAGAATTTATGACAATCATATATGTCTTATGTTTTCCATTTTAAACTGAAGAATAACCTAAGTACAACATGCATGTCAACGTTACTCAACATTTGGACCAAGAGGCAAGACAAGGACAAATATTTTTTATTAGATATCTTACAATACATTTGGTGGAGAAATCTGTGAATCCTGTTAAGATTGAAAATGATGGCTTGAGTTCTTAAGTGTCAGCCAAAGCTTATGCTTTACCAATGATGACAAGAATCTGAACTATTCATGTCTTGACACACTTTAAAAATAACATATTTACAATGAAGAATTGTAAAGGGATGACCACCTACACAATTGCCTCGATAATGAGACAAGCCACTTGAACTTGTGGAATTCAGAGGTGGCAAACAACATCCTCAGTATCTGCTGCGACGATTTGGGGAAGCGGACCTGAAAAAGGAAACATAAAAACAGATTAATAATACATTCACTCTCTCACCCAAAAAAAAAACAAATAAAAAAAAAAAAAAAACGGTAACATGCAGTACATCATACTGCATCATACCCACCAGATAGTCTGAGGAAACAAAGACTTTATTCCCAAATTACTGTTCTGAAAGTCTATCCTGCAAACTACACTGTAGGACCTTAGATGTGGATTCCTTTTGACCAATGAAATGGTCCTCAAAGCTCTTTGTATACATAATGTTTGCAAGATACACTGCAGAAGAGGCCAGACCACTGCAAGTGGCGATCGGTTGAATCTACACAATTGCATTTTGATAGCAAGCTTCCCAAAACATTTGTACAACATCGGTTTATTTCCTAGGATTTCAAAATGATGGTTAAGATGACTTGAGAGAAAACACAAATAGACAAACAATGAGAACACAGAAAAAGAATGTAAGATATATATAAAAAAAATACTACCTTGATCGCGACTTAGACTTGTGTTTGCGGCTTGCCTTCTTACCAGACTTGTGTGATTTTTCCACTGACCGTGAGCGACTACGTTTGGACTTCTTCGATTTCTTTTCCTTACTAAGTTCCGGCGAAGGGGATCTGCTTGAATCGGAGTTGGACGATCTCTTGCTAGCTTTGGCTGAGCCCTTTTTGCTTGATTTGCTATCCTGCCTGCAGAATTTGTCCCCCTGGGATTCCATGTGAGAGTCCATCTCTTTCCTTCTCTTTAATTTGCCATTTTCCTCACCAACTAAAAAATTGGTCCTTTCTTTAGTCCTTGGTTTGTCCTTCTTTCTTTCGGATTCTCTCTCCTTATCTTTATCTTTCTTTTTTTTGTCTTTCTCGTGGCTGCGACTTCGATCCCGTTTCCTTTCTTCATCTTTGCTGGAAGATTTCTGCTTATGTTTGCTACTGTGACTATTGTCCCCTCGCTCCCTGCTTCTCTTCCTGTCCTTGTCCTTCTCCCGGCCCTTGTCTCTGCTACGACTGCGGCTGTCTCGGGTCCGGGCCCTACCCCGGTCCCTCGATTTGGAGACACTCCTGCGCTTCCTTCGTTCTCTGGAATTGCTGCGCTCTTTCTTGCGGTGTCCCGCTCTTTGCTCTGTGCTGTTTCTCCTCCTGTCCCGCACCTTTTCGCTACGATGTCGACGAGAGCTGCGGCTCCGACTACGCCGACGGGCCTTATGTGAAGATGACCGACTTCGTCTCCTCTTCCTTCGAGGGGAAGAGGATCGCGAGGAACTACGAGAAGAAGACGTTGAAGACGAAGAGGATGACCGACTGCTGCTGCGGCTGGTGGAAGAACGGGAGCTGCTGCTGTGACCGTTGGCTGGGGAATCGCTCCCGCTTCTCTCCTTCCCCCAACCCGAATGCCTTCCCTCACTACTCTCAACCTCACTACGGGACCTACGCCTCTCTAACAACTCTAGCTCCCTCTCTTTCACTTCCTCTTTGTGATGATTTTCTGACTGGCCTTCATCATATTCAAATCTATCTCTGCCCAATCGTTCCTTCACCATCTCCTCTGTCGAGTCAAAAGGAGAGACGCGCTCATTGTTAGTACCTCACGCAGTGCTTTACAGCTTGCGTGACCACAAATAAGCATAAACAATCTGTGACGAAATGGTCTCACCGCGAGCAAGAAGAGCATCTTGCGCATGCTTTTCTTGGAGCTGTTGCATTTCCCGCTCCTTGCGAGAAAAGGCATCCTGCTTCTCCCTGATACGATGGCGCAACTCCTCCTCATCAGTGTCGGAGGATTCTGAACCCCGGGCACTGCCGTCGTCCTCGTCTGCACTCTCCTCTGAACCATAGTCACCCAGCCCGCCTGTCACAGCAGAATCCCCATGTTTTATTTTTTGAGCGTGGATTAATATTAAGTTCTTCTTGCATTCCAAGTGTAAGACCACAGATATCAACTGAAATTGAAATTTAGAGGCACTTTATATAAGCATAGAATTTAGACCTAAGCAGATGGGTAATGGATTGCATGCTTTTATCATGAAAAGGGGCAAAACTGTACCCCGGATAGTTTGATTTGAAATGTAATGTCTCAAGTTGAATACTTAGGCGATAAAATTTGTCTTACTACCTTGTCCCAAACTACACAGCTAATAAAGCAAAAAAAAAAAAAAAAAATCCTGCCCTCCCACCCACCGTAAAAAAATGGATACTCACTGAGACCGGTCAGAGAAGTCAGTGCACTTGACTGTGCCAGCTGTTTTGCAGGAGCTTTGATTCACATCAACAACAGGAACAACATGTTAAAACACATATTGCCATTCTCTCAAAGGCAAGAGTTGCTAGAGAAGGGGTGGGGGGGGGGGGGGGGGGGGGGTCACAGATAAAGCACTATTCACACGAGCTGCCATTGGTGACAGGAGAAAAACAACAAATGGGAGAAAAGAGAGAGGGTTAACAAACAAACGTCCGTCAGACAATCCACATCAAAGCAGTCTGAGGACGGAAAGAACCACTCTGTACTAGTGCATCACATGGCTCCTTTCTCTTGGTGGCTGCTGGGCAGCAGGACTGTAGGTGCCATGGACCGCTGCAGGTTACAAATGCTCAGCTTTCGCCGATGCATTAGCAAAGAATGGTTGAAAATTCTATTCATATCTTATTCCCATTTCATGTTGAGTCACTGTCTCTTTACCAGACACAACTACTGTGTGTGTTTCGGTTCAAATTTTAACTGCATGAAGAGCAAAATTGTGTTAACCAGATGAGATAAAAGCAGACCTCGTGTTGCTTTGCGGTGGACTTCTTTTGCCACATGCTGGATCTCTTCATTGGTGACTTCCAGAAGGATCTCCGTGAGGAGTGTTTTTGTGATGATTATCTTTAAAAAAAACAACAAAAAAAGAAATTCTGTAAGTCACACCCTCCTAACAATGACTATCTACAAAACAGGACAGACCATCTGGAATTCCTTTTCCTCCTCAGTCATTTCAGGCTCACTATCTTCCGCAGGCGTTGATGGGCTTTGCACCAAAAACTCTTTCGTTACAGGAGCCTTTTCTTCATCTTCATTTGCTTCATCATCACTGTCCTGATAAAGATGTTAAATAATTCAAGACCTCCAATAACATTCAGGGCAAAAAAAAAAAAAAGATTCTATAATAGCATGTGATTTATAGTATGGTCAAACTTACAAATTTACTCTTACGGGGCACACGAGGCCCATCACCCCCTTCATCAACCTCATGCTCTTTATCATCTTCTTTTGACATTTCCGCACGCTCCTTCTCCATTCGCTCTCGCTCCAGTTTCCTCTGATTTTCTCTGTCCCTCTTTTCGAGCCCCTCTCGGATCCAGGCAGGTAGTGTACGTCTTTTTACTGCATCTAGAGGTGGGCAGGGGTCCGCATTACTACTTTACGATGATCGCAGGCTTGCCATTGGCACAGACTTTGTATGCTGACATGTTCATTGAATAATCACTAGGAAATTATCTATCATTAAAGTCATATGAGTAGTGCTCAGAATTTTTTTTTCTGTGTTTTTACATGAAGCGAGGATGGGCTTACCGAGTGGAGCTGGGGCTTCCTGCTTAATAGGAAGCTGGATAGGCGATCTAGGCCGGTCCCTGAAGCCAGGTGGTCGGGCATCCCGTCTATTCTGAGAGGGACCCTGCCAGTAGGGGGCATGGAAGCCAGAGGGTGGTGGGGCAAAAGCTGAAGCAGCTCCATGCTGTTAAGAGACAGCATAAAAATCAAAGTTACATAAAGCAATCACTGGTCTGAAATGCTGATTGCCAGCTTGGGGTTGTCCTCTTCTGGAATGTTAAGAGCCAAAACGACATATGACTGTACTGGTTATTCTGTTTGGCTCAAAAGCTGGAAAAGATGTATATATCAAACCATGCTGGGTCCTCAACATGCCAACAGTCTCCTTTCAATTGCCTCAAGGAGGCAATGACTGATACACCTAGATTGGACCTGGCAACGTTTCTATGGAAAACCCAAATGCTTCAACAATCTTCACTGCATCATCTGCATACCTGATAATCAAACTGGTTTATGGCCATGGGGGCCATGGCGTAGCTGTCGGGCTGTGCCCCATACCCATGGCTGTTCTGGGAGAAAGCCCCACGGCGTGCCTCAGAGTTGAACTCTGCACTGTCTTGACTGTTGCTATCTTCGCTGGGGTTTGCAACATCCATCTGAGATGAACCAGGAGGAATCCAGGTTTGTTCATGACGTGGTGGAGGCGGAGGCGGTTGGCCATGCATTCCCCATTCTGTTCATGACAAAACACTTAATGAATAGCTATGTTGTAAACCTAGTGGGGCGGAAAAACAACAGCATACATCTTTTGCTTAGATTACGACATAGATTTCAATGAACTAAAATGTTACCACCACACCTCAGAATCTGATATGAGAAATTACTGATCAACTGTCCAAAGACTGTCTTAAGCTGAGTTCCCATTTCGGGATCCAGAAAACATGGCACCGCCGCCGTTGTTTTTCCATTACAAACAGGGACCAATAAAATGGGGCAGGATGAACTGAACTGTAACGCCTTCAGTATAATTCCAGAATGTGAGGCTCTGTCATTAGTTTTCATGAATGGCGAGTGTGGCCTCTAGTTTTGAGGTGATTCGGAAATTGAAACGATGCAAGATTTAGCATCAAACGCAGAGAGGCTTTCACACAGACGAAAACTCAATTCCAGAGTTTAAACCAGCCAGTGACAGCTGCACCGTGCACACACTGTTGGGTCTTGGGTGTCTCTCCGAGTTGCTGCCACCAGCACAAAGTGTTGCAGGATCAGAAGCCCTCTTGACTGCTGCATCAAATCGCCACCTACATGGCGCAAGCCACGCTGTGGCTCTGGTTGGAGGATGTCTTCATTGTGGTAAAGACTACCGTTCAAACTTGCAAAAACATTTTACCACAAGCTTGACTATTTCATCCAGTGGCACAGATGGAATGGAACATATGCTTTAGTGTTGTTGTAAAACACAAAATGAGTAGCATCTACTGTAATGGTACGTCATAATATCAGCTATAATCTTGCTATTCCAACACTTTAACCTGTGTGAAATTCCTGGCTGGAATTTTGTACATTGTATTTGAAATAAACATACATGCCTGAACATATAGGATCAGATTGCGACCTACTGGGAATCCTGGAAATACGAATAATATGGGTTATATGGTACTAGAACACACACACACACACACACACACACAAATCCATTAATAAGGTCAATAAACGTGGAAATGACTTATGAATACAATTAACACCAAGAGAAACACGGCATTATGTGGTGAGAGTTAAAAATGATACTTTTTTTGGGCCATGTTTAACAGAAAAGAAGATACTTGAAAATGAAAGATCCCAAGTGACGAACAAAACTGCGCCCCTTTAGTTAACTAGCTCTACTCTATTGGCCATCATGTTGTCAGTGGCATATCAGCTTGTCAACGATAAAAAAAAAAAAACTAACAATACTATGATCAAAATATTCAAAAAAGATTTACAAATTGCACAAGTGCATGAATAATTTACTTGCATCATCTCAAATATTAGGGGCTAAAATGCAACCAATGAGGCATTCTAGAACCCTAGAACTTTCTAGAATTAGAAAACGACAACATCAGAAAAATGTGAAGGCATTGGGGTTGAGGGGAATTTTAAAGGGCCTGTAACATGAAAACAACTTTTTGGAGGTTTTAACCATTTAAAAATGTTGATTCCTCACCCTAAATACTCCCTAAGTATTATTTTTCTTCATTGATTCTATTCTAAGCATTAGCGTCAGTAGTAAATAATTCAACTGCAGGCAGAGCTATTGTTATGAATACTGGGCTCCCACGGGGACTGATTTGATAGAAGGAACGCGTGTTAGAGTGGTATACCGACGTCACTTTGCATTTTAATGTCAGTAAAACGCCTGTTTTTGGCTCCGTTATTCATGCTGTTGGAGTAGTCTTAATAAGCCGTGAGGATGAGCGGTCAAGATGATGGATGGATGCATGTTGCGTGGCCCGCCACTTGAGCTGTAAGATGGCTCAGCAGCTACATTATAAGAGCAAACGAGTCGTTTTACTTCCTTAAGAAAGATTAGTACAGTAAAACTAATATTTGTTAGGAAATTAAATCACCAATGTGTCAAAAAGCAATTTATATGCTCACATTACACTCTGGAGAGTAATTAAATATCATGTTATGGCCTCTTTAATGTTTTGTCGCATTCTGGTAGTAAACCAGTATGCCAAATATGGCCAAGTTCTGGGATGAATCATTAATTGCAATAGCAATTTAACTGTGATATGATAAAACTCAATTTCCCAATCGCACAGGCTGCAGTTTAAAGGAAGAGGAGTGAAGGGGGGGGGGGGGGGAAGGAATAGTGAAGGGCAAGTCGGCACAGACATAATTGCTGTAGCAAAAAAAAAAAAAAACAACACAAAAAGACAAACATTCTGTCGATGCGCACGTGTGTGTATGAACTTGTCTATGGACATGATTTCTATAAATGTGAGCATCTCATCTATCACGTGAGCAACCATGGAAGCCTGATGTGTGCCTCACATTGAATAAACTTGTTGGCTATGATCGATGTCACTGATGTTTGTGCACAGGCTCGAATGATAAGCGACTTATTGCTAAAGTTATTTGAAAATGGAAGTATGTGGCCACTTTGCTTTGTCTAATTTTATAAATGAAAAGTAATACAGATTAAATGATTATTACTCGCCGCAATTGCTTATTATTCATACTGTACATTTTTTAAATTGGCAAATGTTACACCACATAATCTGCTATAATCTTAATAGCACAACACTTTAGCGTTGTAAATTTCCTGTATGGAGTTTTGTACATCGTATTAATTTATCAATGTGAATAGGTTCTGTTTAAAAAGTGCAGTCCACGTTTCATGCTACTTGAAAAATTAGATTGGTTGAAGCAGTACAGTCATGTTTTCATGATTGTCAAGATTTCTAACTGACTTACAGTATAGTATAAACACAGTGTTGTTTATATCACACTTTTGTGGCAGTTATGGTGAATGCTTAAAAAGACTACTTAAAGTAGTAAGTAAGTTAAGCATGCAGTTATGGTAGAAAAACTATCATCTACGGTAGATATGATATTGTTTAAAGTGCTAAAAATGAATTGGCGAGCAAATGTTTAAAAGAAAAAAGATCGCAATGCAGTTCAGTTTTGGTCAAGTTCATATTTTTATGAAAATCAAACGTATTGAGTCGTACTCACATTGTTTTTTAATTTTATTCATTATTAAGCAATTAAAATCCTCTTATTTTTGAAAGGGCTTGACCACTTTGTCGTAATACTTGCGGGAGTGTGTTATCCATTGGGCAAAATACTGCAAGAATAATGTGGAAGAAAATGACCCCAAAATGATCTAAATACTACATATCGGTTAATAATTGGTGTAATGCAGTCAGATTGCTGCATAGATGCTGCATCCTGCCCAACCCTTGCATGGACAATACAAATTTAAAAGAAAAACATAGATCAAGATGTTATTGAAATAACTGCATTTAAATTAAACTGATGTTTAAAGACATGTACCAGGCTGCCACATCCTGCCAAATGCAGAGTCACCCTGGAAGGACCCATGGTTTCCTTGTGCAGGTGGTTCCAGACCTGGGATGTCCTGTCCGTTGGGTTGAACATTAGGCTCTGATCCAGTAGACTCCTTATGTGCTATCCAAGCTTGTGCAAGGGCAGCCCAGTCCACTTGACCTATGCAAAGACATCATGCATACAATAAATCAATCAAATTTTATTTGTAGAGCCCTGAATCACCGAAGTCTAAACGTGCTTAACAGGTGAAAAGAGGTCATGCCGAGACTTCTTTTGAAAATAGAAGTCATACAGTGACATCTTTTCGGTGTAAGGTACACAACAGCATCCCCTGTCAAAGCTCCCACAAGGGGAAGGAAAAATAAAAGCCACATGGTGGCACTGAGAAATAAATATTAGGGGATGATGATGGGTTCATTGCTTTGGTCACTGACCTGGATCTTGCTGGTGCTGGAAAGACTGCATCCACTGCTGCTGGCTCAGAGGCCACTGCGGCCAGGGCTGGCCTCCCTGGTCCCACATTCCTCTCTAAAGGTGACAAGCGAATTACATTTCCATTAAAAGAGAGTTGTCTGGAGTCAATGTGAATGTAGTGTTACTCGTCAGTACGGTCAAATGGATCAACGTTAGCATCCTGCTAAAATGAGCTACAGTACACAGGCTCGCCTTGTAAGGCTACAAGAATGAGCTCAATATGGAAAGACTCATTGTGCGAGCTAACCGCGAAATAATTAAAATAACGACAAGAAGAATCCAAACTGCCTGAAGCTCAATTCTGAAGAAGCGTTTGGAAGCTAAGGAGGCTCAACCAAGCTAACCAGGGTTCGCTTTAGCTAAGCTAAGAGTGACGGCTCACCAAATCGCTGTACGTACAGCTAAACTGGTGACTATTTTGAATCCAAGTTTGATGTACGTCTTCGAAGGATGCAACGATAGAAGCGCAAACCATATTCATTTGTGTGTAGGAAAACCAAAACGGTAAGCTTACCTTTTCTGGACAAACGATCTCATGCGCTAGTGGGCCAAAATGGCTGCCGTGGGAGACTCAACCCACTGAGCAAAAGTGTGAGGGGAATGAGTGACACTCCGCTGCTTCCTGTGCACCACTTTATTTTGACAAGCAAGATTTGGATGTGGCTATGTCCACGCTCCTGTTGAGATAAAAAAAAAAAAAAAAAAAAAAAAAAGGGAAATTGGGTTCTGCTTTGCATGAACCAATCGGACGAGACCATTCAATTATATGTCAAACGCTGATCGTACACAAACAGGTAATCTTACTAAAACAGAAGGGAGGTAGCAATAAATTAAAACAACGAATAGACCCCAATCTCAAATCTGTGTGCCTTTCAATTGGCTGGCAACCAATCCAGGATGTCCCGGAGACAGCTGGGATAGGCAACAGCAAGCCAGCGATTTGAGTGGGAATAAGTGGCTGATAAAAATGAATGGATGAATGTTCACATCAACATAGTTCCTTGGTCCAAGATGCCAAATGATGTGCCAGTGCCCAGTCCAAGGGAAAAGTAGCACTGTGTTTTATAGGCAGCATCCTTGAGTTAAAAACAATGAGCATAAAAGTAGCATGTTGGCATGGCGTTCAGCAATAAATAGATAATTACTGTAGATAGAGAGAAATAAAATATCCACAAGTGTGTTCATTCACAAGTCAATAGGAAGAGGGCAATCAAATAAAAATAGCATGATTACTGGTCTGCATGGATTTACAACAGCAGGTGTATCTTTATCTTCATTTACAAAACTGCTTAAGTTCTGTTTTGAGTTACAGTTTTAAACAATTTTGGCTGTTGAAGTGCAATAAGATGGGGATACGTTGTTGTAAGCTGTTTCTTATATGTTGCCACTATAAAAAAATAAAAAAAAATACACTTTGAATGATGCAGCAGTTTACTTGAAGGACAAGGGTCTTGCTAATGACAATATTCCTGATACATTCATTTTTGTGGTGTTAGTTCTGCATTGTGCCCAACATCAACGCTGTGCATCTTGAGTGTGTCAATTGTGTTATAAAATATTTGTGAATCCATGGTGACAAAATGTAGGCTATATTTCCTTCAAACTGCAGCCTTCTTTTAAAAGTCTCCCCTGCAAAAGGAATCATTCTTCGGCTACTTGTGGCCATGGATTCCTTTTAATGCAAAGGTCTGATTATAAATTTGCCCTTTTGCCATTGAGCTATTTCGATTTTTAGTTTTATTTGAATTACTTATCATCCATGCCTGCTTTTCATCTTTGTGTGCCCTGCAATTGGCTGGCAACCTGGGTGTACCCTACTTACTGCCCGAAGACAGCAGGGATAGTCTCTGGCGCACCCATGATCCCCCTAAGGATAAGCAGATACGTTAATGGAGGGATGCTTTGTCATGTTTTTATACATGTTCAATAAATCAGTCAAACATTCAAAACATTTAATGTAAACTGAAAAACGAAGTTTTAGGAATTAAAAAAAAAAAAAAAAAAGATCTAAAGCTGCGAGCGAGTTGGGATAATTCAGTGCTTCTCATTTACATTTTGTCAGCCTCAGAACTGTAAGCACAGGGACACCACAGGGCTGTGTGCTGAGCCTCTTGCATTATACACTCTTAACTTGACTGTGTCGCCTCCCAGAACAATACTAGCATAACTAAGTATGTGGATGATACTACAGTTATTGCCATGACCATTGGTAGGGTCGAGACAGCATACAAGAAAGAGGTGGCAGATCTTGTGGCCAGGTGTTGCAGTAACAATCCCCACCTCAACGCAGACAAGACCAAAAAGCTGATCATCGACCCAAAGCGGCTGACGGATCCGCAGAAACCATCACTGGTCATCAATGGGACAGAGGTAGAGAGGGTGAAAATTCCTCAGCAACGACATCAGCAAGGATTCCACCTAGCCTCACAAAAAGTCAACACAGACTGTACCTTTTGAGGAGACTGAAGAAATTTGGCAAGCAAAGATTCTCAGCAACTTCTACACAACAGATGTACAATTCAAAGTATCCTTACCACCTCCATCACAGTCTGGTTGGACAACTGCACAGCACAAGACAGGAAGGATCTCCAGTTTGTGATCAAGATCTCACAGCCCATCTGTGGAGCAGCCTTGCTTTCACCGCAGGACATTTAGCACACCAGGTTTCTGCGGAGGGCTAACTACCTCACCAGGGACAATACTCACAAACAACACAACCTGTTTAAACCTGTTTAAACAGAAAAAAAGGCAATATATAAATCAATTTTCAATAACTGTTAACTACTTTTTTTACAGCGTTTTATACAGGTTACAAGTCATTCTAAAACAGAAAAAAATAACCAAGTGCATCAAAGTGCCTGGAATTAAAAAAAATAAATTAATTAAACTAAAAGTTAAAAAGGCATTCTTATTTTGTTGCAATTACACTTCATGATGCCTTCAGTGGTGTCCTCCCTAGTCCGACACCACAGCTAAAGAAATCACACGAATGCACTACTGGGCATTGCATCACCTTAATTTGTTCTACACAGGCTATTTTCCGGAGCATTTAAACATGAATAAACCTGCATCAGCAATTAAAACGTAATAGTACGTGTGATGCATAATGTCCATTAATTGAATATGAACAAAATAACATTACATAGGCATATTCAAAATTAAAATAAATAACATGCTTGCAGTCACCAATACAGCTGTTCCCCAAAACAATTGTTTCAACACAAAATCCATTCTTTGTTTCCTTTAAGAAGACTTCAGTGACTTGGTTGACGTTTTCCTCTCCTTCAGTCCTTCAGCGGTTTAAAAAAGCGAGTAGCTATATTTGATATTTCTGCTAAAGGTCCACAGGTCTGGTTCTGGTGTAGGCAACACCATTAATGCAGATCGACCTAGCTTCCCGTGTAGCTTAATTGATATGCATAGCGCTGCCTCCCATGCTAGGTACCAAGTCACAGAGCGCATACATGTCATGTTCAACGTGAGGCCTTTTAGCTGGCCTTACTGTCTCTAACCCGTGATCTGATTGTCAACAATCAACTATATATGATCGCAACAATCAACAGTATGTTCCTGTTCATTCACACTGCACAGACGCCCGCACTGTTGATTGTGAAGGGCAGATTTCATACAGCCTGGCGGCACAAGTTAGCTTTCTGCTAATAATGTGCTTGGATAAAAACTCTAACTACCACACTGGAAGGAGCGTAACCAAATGGACATAATATGAAAAGAGAATTTGGAAAATAATTATATACAGGTGTATAGATAGATAAATAGATTTTTATTATATTTACGATAATGTCAGGTTATGTTGTGCCAGCAGAGAAGGCCTTGCTGGCCAACAGACTTCACTGAAGTCTGTGGCCCACCACTGGTATTTACCAACATGGTAGGCACACCTGCAGAATCAAAGATCACATAGTACTGTGCATGAGTAGCATGTAGGTTGAATATTCGTGACACATGGTTGTGAACGATAATGCCCAATGATTGCTTTCCAACAATAAATGTCTTAACATATTGCTGCATAAATGCATAGAGATTTCATGCAACATTTTAGTAGGCTTGTGTTCTCGGTTTGAGTACGTATATATATTCTGAGGAGCCAAGCCCAAGGCAGTGTGCAGAGCTTTATACAAAAGGATGTGTTTATGTTGTTATTAATTTGGATACGTGCGATGTGGCGTCAAACCGAGCAAGGCTGGCGTGATGATGGCATGTGGTGAGAGCAGCAAAATTTAACCTGCACTGCTGGTCAACAGTGATGAGCCCTCGAGCGCCAAGCCATTTGTTTCTTCCAACTGTCTTGAAGGGGGTGGGGTGTATTTTTGTTAACTGAGATTAACTCGTGTCTAATGCATCAGCAGCATGTCCCTGAGCCAAAGGCCATGCCAGCCACCCCCATATTTTAAAAATAGCCAAACACATTTCAGAAAATATTAGTTTTAGTTCATTGGTGGCAGTTTGACAACCAGCTCTTATGTTGCAGCAGTGTGACTTATGTGTCACAGCTTGTAGTAAGAAGAAGATGCACATTGCAATGTTTGTGGACGTTGCCCTTTTCATGATTCCACACCCACCTCCTCTTCACCAGCTCTCGACATGTTCTGGAACAGTGCTGCTTTACACCTGTCAGGCCACATCAGCAGACAAGATTGCTCAAATATGGCACCGTCGGACGCAGACTGACAGTCAGAGTGTTTGTCGCCACAATTTCAGTGGAAAAAACAAACAAACAAAAAGTGCCAAGACAAAACATTCTCTTTATCATGCTCTGTATTTTAATTAAGCTCTTGTGGGTAAAACACAGAAAAGTTTTCAAAAACATTTAGTCAACATTTGATTTAGTTTGGGATACATCATGGCTTGACTGCATACAAAATATTAATTATTTCAAGATTAAATGTTCTCTAAACAGGAATTCGTCTCAAGGAAAAACCCTGCATGCCTTTAAGCACCATGATCTTGCATTTTTAAAAATCATAAATACACTGTATTCAAGTGAATTACACCATTATAAACAGAGGTGGGCAACTTACTTATTTTTTTCAAGCCGGAAAAAAATTACAACGTCGGTCTGTCAGTTCATTGGTGTATTTTTGCCTACCCTTCCACAATCACTAGACAGCTAAATTTGGCTGATTTCCGAGTCCGTCATACTTATCGTCGGTCTGTCAGTGTATTTTGCCCACCCTATTGCCACCACTAGAGGGCGAAATTTAATGGCTAACTGACTGCAATTGAATTGACATTAGTCTTATTGCAGTAGCACTATAAAAATGCAACAATATAACTTGCAATCACAAAAGTCAGTTGAAATAAAATGAAAATGAAATGAATGAAAATTAAGCATGCAAAAACAGGTTGTCAGTGATGGGCCGAGGGTTACCTGACGTCAAGACAGTCCTGACGATTACGACGACGGATGAAAAGACATTTTTAATTCGCCGTTTATTTCGGGCATTCCCGTCTGAAAAATGGGCATCTGTCGGTGCTGACAAAGTGCTCACCTCTGATTATAAACTACAACATACATTAAATCTAACATATTCTTCAAAACATTCAAGTCTGCAAATGTTCATTTTCACCATGCACATTTCATAACAATAAGCATAGGCACTGGATGTGTTATATCATTTTAAATAGAAAAAACTCTAAACCTTTTTATTTTTAATGTACATGCCAAACGAATCACTTTAGGCGAATTTTTAAACGACAAAAAACACCTTACATAAAGTAAGTCTCATTCAAATGATGCAAAAATAAGTAATATATTAAATAGAGAATTGACTCGTGCATTATACACAACTATTTGCTTTTACTAGTAAGGCTTGAAGCCTTAGAGCATTTCAGTCCCATCATTTAGTATAACCTTACTCGAACAATAGACCTCATATACTGCGCAATGAAGTATTTTGCATGTGCAACAAAATGATTGCGGTAAATAAACAAATATTTTTAAAACTAAAAAGTTAAAAGAACAAATTCGAAGGCAGAATTATACTTTGGTTTTTAATTTCGGTTCTGATTTGACCCTCTGAGTGCGAAAGTAGCAATAGTACAAACAACTTTTCCAATATCCCTTTATCCCTAACCATTTTCAGACTTCAACAGTGATACGAACACAGAATATTTTATTGGGAAAATAAAAAAAAACTGGCGCCTAAAGGGGTAATCTTTGGCAAACATGATATACTGATGCATTCATTCGTAAATGGCAGAAATGGATTGTACAATTTTTGCACAATTGTTTTTCCAATCCATTAATTTGTTATGAGTACCAAGTCGAACTATAATGTCAATATTCATGAATACCTTGGCTATGAATGAATAAATGTCTGGAAATATATTTCTCAAAGGGTAATAATTGATAATGTTTCCTAAATTAACCTCTAAGAGCTTGCGTTACCAAACTAGATTGAGATGACACTTCTTCATTCGTACTAAGACAGGACAAAAACTTGGAGGAATAATCGATCTTACCCTGCAGGTGCATCTATTTCATCCATAAAAATAAAGCAAATTAACTAAAAACTAAAATGAATGAAAACCTGTTCTAATACTTGTGTCAGATGCATATGAGGTTTTACAAATAAAACCGAAAAGCAATAGCTAAACGGAATTGAAAAAACAAAAATCCAAATGTTTACCTAGATAATTTTAAGAGTTAGTCGTAATGTATCAATGCATTCATGAAAGAAAATAAATGCAAATTTTATTGAAGAAAAAGCACGCAGTGAATTTCCCCTTTTCTAATCCTTTCTAAGAGATGAACATATTATATTAGTCAGATTCACGGCCTGTATTAAATTTGTCAATATACATCATTTCCTCATAGAAGAGCAGATATGCCTGTGAGAGAAGAACTCTGGATTCCGGTACCATTTGGACTGTAGTATCGCTGATGTAGAACCACTGGCCCTGGGAAGTGCTGCTGTGGTCCTTTGCATCTGAAACACATATACATATTTTTGTCACGACTACGGGTTTTTGAGTTTTGAAGAAGGCAGTAGTTTGAAATACTGTCCAAATGTTTAATCACAGGAAACTTGTTTACGCTTGTGTTTATAGTGGTACTAGAATTTTCTTAATTTGCTGCTTTTGCTCAAATCAAGCGTCAGTTTAGGATTGGATTAAAAACTTGTCAAAATGGCAATAATAGCCTTTTTAAAGGTAGATAACACTTAACTGAAAACAAAAAAAACAAAAAAAAAACATTCCAAAAAACATACCAAAAGTAAAAAGCTTAACAATTCTGAAGAAGTTTCAAAGAAAGGAGACTGCTGAACCCTGACCTGACATGTTCCTATGCTGTTCGGTTGTCTTCTGGGGAGAGCGGACTTTTACATACGCAGTGTAGTGACCACCACGCATTGAGCCACTATGTTCTACAATCCCGTACAAGCTGTAAAGGACACGGTCGCCATGTAGCAGGGTCTGCTAAAGTTGAGAAAATAGAGTTAGAAGTAAGGAATATATGAAAGAAATTCAAAATAAAATAATGGAAAAAAAAATCCATCTGCCATAATGGGTTACAGGTTTGCTGTCCGTTTTATCCTTTATTTGGGAGGGGGGGCAGAGTTTTAGAAATTCAGCATTTTATGGCATAGTTTTGAGTTAAAAAAAAAAAAAAAAAAAAAAAAAAAAACGGATTCAGCCAATCGGACCAATACTAGCATTTTGATTTTGAGACTGATTGTCGGTTGAGTTTTGCCAGCAGATGCACAATGCCTTGCTGGCTTTGATAGTCACTTCCACATTTCCCATGCTGTAATATTATACATATTTAAATGTTCTTAAATGTGCTTAATGTGTTTAGAGACCTTAAAAACAAGTGCCATAAATGCTATAATAATGGGATGTACTTCTATACCATTAATTTCATTTAACTGGAACAGCGACCATAGTGAGGATAAGTGCCAACAGAAAATTAATGGATGGATGGATGGATAATGCCCATGGCGGAAGGGGATTTACTGTCCAATCAAAGAACATCAACTTAAAATACAGGTATTGAGAAAAAATAAAAATAAGGGACGCATACAGTATATATAACGCAGGTGTACAGAAGGATGAAATACATTTCTACCTTGCAGGATGCTGAACAAAACGGCGTCAGATCTAGGATCAAAGGAAAATCGACGTGGCGGTTCACCTTTCGTAGATTCATTCCAGCCTTTGAAGACAAAACGGCAACAAACACATTTGACCGTCTGACCACAATTTCAAAACGTTCACAGCTTAATGTTTTGGTACTAAATACAAATGTTAACTATTCAAAAGCTGACAAACCTGGTGGAAGCGTTTCAAGTGCAAGGTGATGACAGGAGGTAGTGAGGAAATGAGCATTTGTTTCCTTGCGCTGGTATAAACCTTCTCCACCTTTTTATCTACCACAACCAGGCAAAACCAAAAACAATGAGGAAATTTAAGGTACCAGGTGCTTTCAGCTCATTTGCCAGATTGTTTTTGCAAACTGTTTGCAAGGAAACCATTTTAGAATCTCATGCAGGTTACTAGTCACAAGTGCAAAGATTTTTGCTCACCAACTGTGCTGCTCTTGCACATCTGCTTTTGTCTGCGTTCAGTGCAGCTCTCACACAGCAACTTGTTGTTGCCCATCAGGAGCTCCACAGAGGTAAACTGGTGGAGACAGGATTGGATGGAGCACTCCTTGGAGCCGGGATTGTAACTTTGGGACAGGGCCTGGAATGCTCCTCGCTGGAAACGATGGTGGAAATTCTCTCGTGACTTTGTTTCCTCTGGTTCTTCCGGAGAACATCGCAAAGGTAAGGAGGCGTCCCCTGAACTAATGTCAATGCTGACCTTAGACAAAGTGCTTACAAGCGGCTCTACATTGTCATCTTGCTTGGGATAGGAAGATGATGATGATGAGTTTGAAGCAGATACAGCGGATGAATTGACAGCGTGAGACTGATGAGACTGAACGTGGCTGGAGCGGGAAGTGTGTGGGGTACATTCGGTCTCCGAAGTCTCGCTGTCGGCATCGTTACTGCTATCCTGAGGACCGGAGCCTCTCTCGCTACCATCGGAGAGGTTTCCGCAAGTGGCCATCTTGGAAGTAGAAATACAGCGGGCTGATCCACCTGCAATTCCCCCTTCTTTGGGTTGTTCCACACTGAAGCCGCCCCCCTTTCCATCCATAGAAATGGAAGACCTCTTGCCATAGTCTTTCTGGAGGAAAAGTGAAAATGTAAACTATGTGCATTTACAACAATGGTGCATTTCTAAATTAAAGTGTTCTAGCTGAAGTAACCAACACATAAAGTTTAGTTACCATCACTAATACAGTCAAGTTTGGAAACACAATGTGCAATGCTTGAGTGGTTTTCTTTTTTTAATCAATAAAAAAAATCCTTTATTGTAGAATAATACTTAAATAACTAACCTTATAAAGAAATACTGATGAAATTACAGTATTGGGCAAACAAAAAATGTTTTATAATTTAGATTTTTCAAAGTGGGCACGTTTAACATCTTTGCGGATCTTGTTGTTTTCTCAAGCCAGATTTATCATGATTATTATGCTTTACAACCTCGAATGACTAACTTTACACTGCATTTTCAAGAGTTAATAGTGTAAATTTCTTGAACTTTTAATGTGTTTGGACAACATAAATTTGAAGGTGTTCTCCAAACTTTGACTAGTAACGTACATTTTAAATGATCATTTTGTATAGTGCTTTCCACTTGCCACTTTTCATTTGTACTAAGACAGGACAACAACTCGATGTAATAATCTATTTTACCATGCAGGCACATCTATTTCATCCATAAAAAAGTAAGATTCTTAATGAAAGTATTTTACTTTAAGCATCCTGCAAAGTGATTTTACTGATTAGTTCCTGAATACATTAAAGTATGGTTGAAGATACATTAAGAGCTGAAAACACTTGCAACTTGATGAAATATCACAAAGTTTTGAATGTTGCTGTCACATTAAGACTGTCATTCCTCCCTCTTCTGGGAGCTTTATTCAGGGGAACCTATTGTGTATTTGTGATTTATCTTCTCCTGTGAAGCCCTTTGAGACTGTGGTCAATCATAGCTATATAAATAAACTTGACTTGGCGTGAGGAGCAGACAATTGACCCATAAGCTGATAGGACACAAAGGTGTAAAGATAGAAAGTCTTTACACCAAATTCCAACAGCAATGGCAAATGAGAAGAAGTGGGAAACATGTACAGTAAGTAATACTTATTGAGTTTAGAGTACAAACATTTGTTGGTTTCATTGGATGTTCTAACATTTTTTGGTACAAATATGTATAAATACCTGCTATAGAGCCGGCTGCCACTCTAAAATGATCAACAAAGGCATTCCAAGCCTGGTAGTTATAGTGGTGTTACCTCTGCATATCGAGACAAATTTTCATTCTAACGACACTCAAGGTTTCATCAGCTATACCTTAGTTTACTGCAATTAACCTTATTTCAAAAATTGTTAAAAGAGACTAAAGAATTATCACCCCATCAATAAAAATAGCAACAACGACACCTTCAAGAGTTAGTTTCGTTTTTTGTTTATTTGTGTAAAGCAAATAACAGCAGCAGTGACCCACCTGTCCACTAAGCTTCCTGGTGTTTCTGTTGGTTGAGTTTGTATTGGAAAGGACCGCCGTGCTGGCATCTGGTTCCCTACATCCCTTTCCTGGCCTGACATTGTTAGATGGTTTTGATATCTGCAAAAACAGCATAAAGCATTATCTTTATTGTCAAGCAAAATTAGGGGGCAAACATTGACCAAAAAAACAAACAAACAAAAAAAAAACATGACTCAAGAGAAAAGAATTCAGTATCGTACCCGTTCCTCTATGATGGGTAAAGAAATGTCTATGAAAGCTTCTTTAACTGTAGCGATCTGAAAGACAATTTTAAAGTAAATGTTATAATTAACTACATTACACATCACAAAAATCCCAAACAAATGGGAGTGGATTTATATAGCGCTTTCTTTACCATCTGGTGCTGAAAGTGCTTTACAAAGGTCCACAGATCCATGTTTTTTTTTTTTAATTTGCTAGCCACCAGCAAGCAAATGTGTGTCACTGTTTGAGGTTTCAATTTATGGAACAACTATGAAATAGAACTGAAAAGATGTGAATCAATGACTGTGCTCAAAAAGAGTTTTAAAAATTAATTATTAAAAAAAAATATGTGTCTACGTTGAATTAGAGAATGTATAAAGTCATATTCAGTGATGACTCATAAAATCTGCATTGACCAAGGTGATTATGCTGGAACATTAGTTTAGAGCTGTTACAGTGAGATTTATGAAGAAGGCTGGCTGACGAAAACATGTATATTTCCACTGCAACTGATGATATGGGGCTGCATGTCAGGTAAAGGAACTGGAGAGATGGCTATAATTTTATCTTCAATAAATGTACAAGTTTGCGTTGAAATTTTGGACACAATTCTTATCCCATCAACTGAATGGGCAAACTGATTGAGACTGGTGACGCCATAATTTTTGCTTGGGGTTGTAGTATCAGCTCTTCTCTTGGATCAGTTTTACAATGAACAAAAATTTCATGAACAAAAAAGAATAGAAGACTGCAATTGATTTCATGGAATTATAAGAAAATGTGATATTGGAACAGGTAGGTCTTCCTTCAAATTGATTTGTCTTTCTGGGTGAGGGGAGTGTGCATCAAAACTATTAGTCAAGTCTGTTTTAAGTACTGTATTAGTGAATACACAAGTTCAGTACTTGTACTGATAACAGTTTTAAGTGATACTGAAAATCCGTGGACAAAAGTCTCACTTTCAATGCTAACAATCTAGTCTGATTGACCCATACATGCGTTTACCCTCCCACACTTACATGTTCACACTCTTCACACATAATTGTGTTGGTCAGCTCTCCAACAAAGATGCGGTCAACGAAGTTCATCTTGACACCTTCCTTTCCATATGCTGGTCGGGTGGGACAGTGTTCAATTATTTACACACTACATGAATACGATTGTAATCGACTATTAGGTAAATATGCCGTATGAAATCCACAGACAATAGTTAATGTCTTTTTGAATTCACTTTTTTACATGTAATTTTTTTTTTTTTTTACAAGGTTATTAACTCACATCCCAACTAACCACCCAAAATAAAAAAAAGTGTGATTGAACATGATCTGCTACCGTAGCTTGCAGGTTTTATTGGTAATCTCCTTTTTAAATTATTATAACATATATATATATATTTTTTTTACTGTGGAGCCAGCTTGTCAAGTCTTTGTAGTCTTTATGTTCCTTTAACAGCCAGAAGATGGCACTATGGTTCTAAACCATCTGAACGTTCTCAATAAACCTTTGACTTGGCGCCTGGTTTCCTCATTTGCAGTTTTCTCAGTGGGATTGTTGAACGCCCTGAGAATTGCTGTCTTCACCCTCTGGAAAACAAATAAAATTAATTAGGCAACTGTGATTTTACATGACATTCCTTAGAAAAAAAAAGCTATGTTGTAATCTAGTTACCATGGTAAATTATTGTTGTGTTTCTTAACATTATTTTAATTGCATTCATTACAAAGATATCCACGTCCCTGCGAAAGCTCTGCTTGACAGTTGTACTTATTACAAGCATCATTAGTAAAATAATTATTGTCCTTGTCTGAAACCGTTAAGATGGGGTTTTTTTCTAGTGTGTGTGTGTGTGTGTGTGTGTGTGTGCGTGCGTGTGTGTGTGTGTGCCTGTGTGTGAAAACTCTTTAGAGTGGTCCTCTGATTAAAGATGACATGGTCAGTGAGTTGTTGGTGAGAGAGCTGTGAAGGGGCACAGCCACAGTAAAGCACCAATCAATACATAATTGGCCATGGTCTGTGTCTGTATTTGAGACCAGTCGCCCCCATTGTCCCGGGACCCACGCACTGCACTGGCTATTTAGGTCAAAAAACCTTGTTAATCCTAGTCCAGCCTGTGTCTCGTCCCACTCAAGTCAGCACAGTGAGACGAGGTTCAAGCTCTCCTAATTAATTACCAGTAACCCCCACCCTTCCTCTCCAAAGTAACAGCATGCACAGTCCCACATGGGCAAGGCAAGGGGGGTTGTGAGGGGGTGGGAAGGGTTGCTGGTGAAAGGGTGTAGGAGTAGAAACAAAAATGAAGATGGGGTGAAGAAAGGACAGTCCATGCCCTGAGAGTAATAACTACCATCTCAGTTAATTGCTGATAATTGACTGGGGCCAGATTAGCATATTTAGCTCCCTGATACTAATAGCCAATGAAAACAAACACTTAGGGCCTCTTAAAGGATGGTCACACCCGTCTCCTCAAGCTCAGCTGTACAGAGAACAGTATGCATTAAATATGTATGGAAATGCATGAGTAAAATATTCCAATTGTTACTGCACAGCTAGGTAGGTATATGTACAAATGATCAGAAGCTAATGAATTATTGCACATTTCAGGATGAACTGTTGGTTTTGAATGTTCTTTTTTTCCCTGCAAAAATTTTACTCCAAAAATGTGCGATCACTTTCATTTAAAACTCAGAGGAGTAGCTATTATGCCACTGTTTGTGAACACGCCTGGTTGATTGAATGCATTTGATTACATGAATAAGGGCTGAACCTCATCCTCTATGCGTCCTTGATTAAATTGGAAAATGGCTGATGAGTGCACGTGTAGGGAGGGGGTGATGGGTGACCCTCAAGCACAATGGGGCAGCCCTGGAGTTCATTCAACAGCTGTGGGTTTCCCAAGATCACACAATGATGTTGGTTATGCCATTTGCAAGTCCCTGAAGTGGCACAACTGCAAATGTTCACAAGTTTGAAAGGGAGCCGAGACTGTGGAGCCTGCGGCTGACCACTAAACACACCCGCTGACTTTGCCTGCTTGGATCACGTAGCCACTGGTGGGACAACTGGGATCATCTCAGCCTTCCAAAAAGTGACATTGGGTCTGCTAATTGCTCTATGAAGGGTAGGGGGGTGGGAAAGTGTCGCAGCTTCGCAGACATAAACTCACACAAGTGGACTGTATAAAATATCAGATGAACCCTATGATAAACAAAACTGTAAAGTGTGATTGATGAATAGATGCAATAATTTAAAACAAAGGCCAATTGATAATGAAATACCAATGCTACAAACAGGAGTTTGATATGAGGCTGATCTTTGTTTGTCAAAGAAATTTAGGAAAGTCATTAGGGATGTTAGGGCTGCTTGGTGGAAGAGTGGTTAGCACGTCCGCCTCACAGTTCCGAGTCCCGAGTTCAATTCCAGCTGGCTCTGGCCTTCTTGTGTGGAGTTTGCATGTTCTCCTGAGCACTCCGTTTTCCTCCCTAACTCCAAAAACATGCATGGAAGGTGGAAGGAAGTACACTCTAAATTGTCCTTAGGTGTGAAAGGGTGAGTGAATGTTTGTTCATCCCTATGTGCCCTGCAATTGGCTAGTAACCAGTTCAGGGTATCCCCTACTTACTGCCTAAAGACAGCTGGGATAGGCACCAGCAAGCCTGCGACCCTAATGAGGATAAGCGGTTATAGAAAATGGATGGACGGATAAAGGATACTACTCACTTTTGTTTCCTCTACTCGTATGGAGTCCAACAAATAATGAAGAAGCTCCTGGCTGTCCTGTTGTTGATAGCCTTTAAAGCGTGAAGCTCTAGAAAAAAAAAATGAATTTCACAAATGAATAAAAATAACATTTTGCAATCATATTGGCATAATATTAACAGATAGTACTTCTTTTACATAAAAAATTCAACATAAAAATAAAGAGATGTCTCTATTGCAAATAAATGTATTATGATCCTGTTTGTAATTTAAACAATTGCAGTAACTAATACAAACAAAACTAAACTCATAGATAAAATCAGGTACTGTAAGTGTACGTGAACAAGTCCAAGTAGCATTTGAAGAAACATTTACTGCAATCATTTCTTGATTTTAGTAGAACTGATTTAATTGACACACGCACACACACAAACACACACACATATAATACATCGATATACACACACACACACACACACACACACACACACACACACACAGTGGACCCCAGGGGTACAAGATCGATGCCTTATGGTTTTTTTTTCAGTTAATGACGTGATCGGCGACATTTTTTCATCCTCACTTTACGACAAAAACAACTGTCATGACCCTAGGGGTTGGCTGTATTTGTGTTGTTTTGTCTCCATCTTCAGGCCTTTTTAAAGAACTGCTCTTATTTTCTGGTACAGTCAAATTGCCTGCGCTGCAACGCATCACTCAGATGCTGGTCTGCTATTGGTCGGTGTTATTGTCAAAATCGTGGCATGCTATGGAAAGAATCGTGTCTGAGGGCTTTAAATAACCATTTATTGTGCATTTTACAGCTTAATTCAAACTTGGAATGGGTGAGCCATGGGTCACAGGATTGCTAGGGATGTTAAGGAGAGAAGTAAGAAGATGATTGATATGGAAACAAAGCTGGAGATGAAGAAATACGAACAAGGCCTAGCCTAAGCTAGGCTATCCTCACTGGGGAATATGACCATAACAAGCTCATCACATAAATCCTTTCTATATTTTTATTTATGATGTTTTTTAATTGTATACATGTATATTATATATACGTAGCACTTACTATACTATTTTGATACCATTTTTCAATATGTATACACAATGTTGATGTTTTTACCTGGGGTTTTACATGCATTAGCGAATTAACATAGGCTTGGATTGCTCGCCATACGGCGAATTCGCATTACGATCCCAACCGCGGAACAGATTAATCTCGTAAACCGGGGGCCCACTGTATATATAAAAACCATACCCATGATTTAGACACAACCATCAATATCCTCTGTAAAATACAATAGGTATACATAATAGTTATTTTTAGTATACCACTCATACTTGGCGCAAATTATGTAGGCCACTTGTTGACTTTTTTTCTCCTCGTTGGAGAGTCATCCAACCTAAGCATTAATGCCTGTCTGCGAAGAGGAAAAGCTTTTTTTTTTTTTTGTCTCCGTCCCCTGGCTGTCCACATTGAACAGATGTGGGGATGTGGGGACAGATGTCAGAGGCAGATGGGCAGCAAAGGACAGAGCCACATCAACCTGTTGGGCCAAAATAGCCACATATTCACAGGACAGGGTGGTTTCATAAGAAAGACACAACGTGAGAAGCTACACTTAGTTGAAGATACCAACACTCAGTTTAAGAAACCAACAGAGCAAATGTTGGGGGTAGTGTGTTGAATCCCTTTGGAAAAGTAGTCCCATATGCCTTATAAGACAATGTGACAATACTTTTGTTTGATCGCCATCAACCTGTCCATCACACAGGAGGTTGAGTGATCCTCTAAATCAACTGCCTCAACCCATAGAATCTGACACAATATTGGTCACTAGAAATGTATTCAAAAGAAATGTGGGTGAAGGGTGAAAATTGCGGAGGGCATATACAGTATGTCATTTATTTGCAAGATCTAAAAACAAATTGGGTGCAATGAAATATTCATGTCTTGTTTTTTCTGTCCTTCAAGTTCAGTTAGACTAGTGTATATGCAGTATATCAGAAAAACAAAGTGGAAAAAAAAGGCAGTTGAAAAATTAAAAAAGAAAAGTTAAAATTTGGTTTGTACTAGTGGGAAAGAGGAGGTCTGGAATCGTGTCCCAGTGGAGGGAAGCAGAAGGGCCCTGTAGCGCTGCTCTCAATCTGGCCAATGCGAACAGCTGCGGTGTTAACACAATTAATAGCCGGATGAGTTAGTACCAGACACAAGGCCACACAAGCTCCTACCCCAAACACACACTATGCGTAACATGCTCTCATAAACAAAGCCTATAATGAACTATACAATACTTAGATGCACTACCTGAACAATAAGTCGCTAACAGTATGGTCACAAAAACAATGGAAAAAGCAAATACAGATATAAATACCCATACTAAATAGTGTACTGTATATTCATCAATAGCAAACAACCTTTTTTCTTGCACTTGTAAGCCAAAGTAATCGAGACACTACATCTGGGTGATATATATCGCGGTTTATTTATTTATTTTTGTTACGAATGATTTAAAAAAATAATATCAATATTGTCCTCCTTCTACTCCTCCTGTTGCTGTGGTGCGTTGTGTCCTCTTGAGCTTCCGTAGCTTCTGCCTTTCTCGTTTCAATCACACTCACGCCAAACAGCAGGCTAGCACAACATGGCTATGGGCCCACGGCTAGAAAAACGAACCGTTTGTTCCCAAGACAGGCTATAGAAAACGGATGGATGGATAACACAGATGGAATGACAAACACCATGCTACGTTTGTTTAAAGCCCATTGCAACAAAAGGCAGCAGCACAACAAACTTAATTCAGCATCTAAAACAGATGCACTCATCCGAGTGGGTAAAATGTCAATCTTTGCAAAGGGAACAAGACTGCATCAACCAACAAACTCACTCAAAAAGGCACATTAGTGTGGAGGAATCATTTATAGAAGGAAGGACGTTTGATAAGGAAAGGGCACAATGGACAACTATTATAGATGCAGTCGGATTGTACAAAGCTAAAGATCAAGCACTCAAACATAAAGTGGACGGGTTTTGGGGTGGAATTGTCACATGCAGAAGAATTTTGCTTTTTCATGTATTTAAATGGATTCAAACATTTGGAAATTTTGAGACTAGTTTGAGTATATATCTCAAAAACAGTGATATAGTACAGGGTCAACTGCTATTATTTACGGTAATTCCCCAAATATGAGAAGCACTTTTTTCCCCCCGAAAAATGAAGGCCAAAAGTATGGGTACGTCCTATAAACAATAACTTAAAGATTTTTTTTTTCTGACACCATTTGAGGAAGATTGATCTGTCAGTCACACGAGGTGAGTTTTGACGCACAGATATGCATTTTTTTATCGGACGTATTTTTACTTTCAATAATTACCATAACGGGGCAAGCTAGAGGGTTGAAGTCAGTTGGCAGCCAGTGCCTGTTGCAGCGAACAGCAGCTCGTGTTAGCTGAGGTTGTAACGGCATTATGTTTAATAAGAGAAGCTTAAAGACTGAACCACAGTCTGAGTCCATCCTTGTTCACACACAAGAATATTAATGAAATGGAGGGGATCATGTGAAATATTAAGTCACCCAATATTAAGTCAATGGGATTTGGGGCACGGAAAACAGGGAATTGTAGGAAATCTGTAAATATTTGGAATGAGAAGAAAGGAAGCAGTTGTCGCACGATTAATTGGAATACTATGAAATTGGAACGGTGTGAATCAGATGAACTGGGAATGAGTTGGAACGCGTTAAAAAACGGGCAGAATAAAAAAAGAATAACGTGTGAAGGCTTTCGCCTACACACAAGTTAATGACAATAATTTTGTTTTATTTGCATCTAAATCAATACTTAGCTCTATCATCAAGTGAGGGCAAAAATATGCCATGTAAGAAACGAGTACTGAGGCTGAGCACAATACCTTTCATATTGAAAGCAGAAGAGTGGAATAGATGAGCCCAACGTAAGATTAGTTACATTTGATTGCATACAGGTGGTTGCAATGCTTACTGTATGAATACACACAGGCTGCATGACTGCTGTGGGCTGAAATGGTACCAGGTGAGGATGCAACGTGTACACGCACGCATGCATGCATATGCACACATGAGAACAAACGCATACACACTTACTCGATGAAAGCTAGGTACCAGAATAAATGTCAAAGCAGCACCAGAGATGTATCTAGTCACCCAGCATCAAATATCCTGGTCACCCACCTGCACAATAGTGCAATACCAAACTCCTGCAATGTACCATGCTTAAACAAGAACTCAGCCCAGACAACATTATCACACCATCTAAAACAATACCTACATTTCTAAAAGAATCAATACAGTGGACCCCCAGGTTACGGCGTTCCAGGCTTACATTTTTTTCACATTACGATGTGGAATACGGAGTTCTTTTCATTCCCTCTTTAATGCATTTATCCCGCTTTAAGATGAACATCAACAACTGTCATATCCTGTGGGGTTGGTTGTGTTTTGTTGTTTTGCCTCCCCTCTTGAGATGTTTTTTTGGAAATTGCTCTTATTTTCTGTTGGCGTCAAACTGCCTCCGCTGCAACGCGTCACTACAATCCTCGTCTGCTATTGGTTGGCATCGCAACTCCCTAAGATACTAGTCTACTATTGGTGAATGTGATGAGGTCACAAAGATACTGGGTTAAGTGATGACGCGTGTATAGACGTATGAGTGCGGGGCGACTCGCAGAGTCAAGCACGCTGAGCACCATGTTTAAGGAGTTTTAGTCGTAACGCAATAAAATGGCGTAAAGAGGGGACAAAAAAACGCCAAGGTAGACATTGTAAGGTGAAAAAAAAACGTGAGCTAGGGATGTCGTAAACCGGGGTCCACTGTATTAATAAATACAAATATTTTGGTTCCTAATTGGTCCAATGTAGTTCGTATAAAAAGGACTGCTCTTGCATATTTTTTTTTTTTTTAATCTTCTGTATTTACAGATGCTGGAGAAAATGACAATTACTACCTTGTATAATTAAAAGACTTATATGATATGATAATTATTAAATTCCAAGAATTTTATCTTCTCGGGCCTATTTCCTTGACTGATGTTTGTTGTGACATAAAATTAATTTCTTGTCCTAATTAGCTGTTGAGCTTTATCTTGGATTGTTTTCTCTGTAGACACTTATTAACTCATGCATATCTATACATGTCATTTTAACTGAGCAGGGGTGATTTCCAGCTGCACAACCTTGACAGTCTCGAATGGGCTGCGTGTGATGTCATGGCACAGCACTTAGAACGGAAGTCAACAGGAAGTATGTCGATTTCAGTTTTATTAGAATATCGATTTAATGCCCCTCCGTGAGCCGTCACCTTATCGTGGTGGAGGGGTTTGCGTGTTACAGTGATCCCAGGAGCTAAGTTGTCAGGGGCTTTATGTTCCAGAGTAAATACGGCTCACAGATCTCTTATGAAGAGAAACATAATTGGATCTGGTTTTCCCTTGCCCGGATGCGGGTCGCCAGAGTCCCCCTCTGGAGCCAGGCCTGGAGGTGGGGCTCATTGGCGAGCGTCTGATGGCTAGGCCTACACCCACAGGGCCTGGCCGGGCAAAGCCCGAAGAGACGACGTGGGTCTCCCCCCTCACATGGGCTCACCACCTGTGGGAGGGGCCAAAGGGGTTGGGAGTGTAGTGAGCTGGGCGGCAGCCAAAGGCGGGGACCTTGGCGCAACGATCCCAGAAGCTAGCTCTTGGGATATGGAATATCACCTCTCTGGCAGGTAAGGAGCCTAAGCTGGTGTGCGAGGCCGAGAAGTTCAGACTAGATATAGTCGGACTCGCCTCTACACACAGCTTGGGCTCGGGTACCAGTCCTCGAGAGGGAATGGACTCTCTTCCACTCTGGAGTTGCCCACGGTGAGAGGCGCAAAGCAGGTGTGGGCATTCGTATTGCCTCCCAGCTCAGCGCCTGTACATTGGGGTTCACCCCAGTGGACGAGACGGTAGCCTCCTTACTTCGGGTGGGGGGGACGGGTCCTGACTGTTGTTTGTGCCTATGCACCAAACAGCAGTTTTCAGATTACCCACCCCTTTTGGAGTCCTTGGAGGGTGTGCTGGAGAGCGCTCCCTCTGGGGACTCCCTCGTTCTGCTGGGGGACTTCAATGCTCACGTGGGCAATGACAGTGAGACCTGGAAGGGCGTTATTGGGAGGAACGCGACCCCCCGATCTGAACCCAAGTGGTCTTTTATTATTGGACTTCTGTGCTCGTCACGGATTGTCCATAACAAACACCATGTTCAAACATAGGGGTGTCCATATGTGCACCTGGCACCAGGACACCCTAGGCCGCAATTCGATGATCAACTTTGTGGTTGTATCATGGGATTTGTGGCCGCATGTTTTGGACACTCAGGTGAAGAGAGGGACAGAGTTCTCAATTGATCACCACCTCCGATGGTGGGGGAGGATGCCTGTCAGACCTGTCAGACCCAAACGTATTGTGAGGGTGTGCTAGGAACGTCTGGCAGAGTCGCTTGTCAGAAGGAGTTTCGACTCCCACCTCCGGCAGAATTTCTCCCACGTACCGGGGGAGGCGGAGGACATTGAGTCCGAGTGGACCATATTCCACGCCTCCATTGTCGAGGCTACTATAACTCGAAACTTTATGTTTTTTGTTTTTTTTAACCAATAACTAACTTTAAAAAAGCAATTTTGAAAAATAAAAAATACAATAACAAATCTGCTCTATAAACTGATTAAACCTAAGTGAACATAAGGCTTAAAATATATAAGACTACCTTTAAATGAAATATCCAAAACTATTAAGCCACTTGTGATGGGCAAAATGACGAAGACTTAAGATGACAACAAAAAAAGGCTTACTTCTGGCAGAGCTGGTTAAAAAGAACCTTGGGATTAACTGGACCTTTTCCTGGTTCCTTCATGCACTGGAGGAAGAGAAACATTGCTGCAGTCAGGGGCTCTGGACTGGGCAATATTGCCACTAATGGGGCCTGGCAAAAAAAAACAAACCAAAAAAAAAACCCACACATTATGATTGAAGAATTGTCAGAGTTGAAAATAACTAAAAGTTCTAGATTCATTCATTACTAACAACTGAATATCTTCAAGTAACTCAAATTATTTCAACAGCAGTCACCAAGTAAATTGATAATAAGTATTTGAAAAATAAAACCACTGTCAAAGAAGAGAAAATGGTAGCTGTACCAGGTTACTCTCAACTGAGGGGCAGATCCTTAGTTTATACCCTTTCTCCTTGATTTCCTGGATGAGGTCAATGAGCATATGAGTTTGAGAAAGATTCTGCAAGAAGAAAAAATAAATAAATTCCTCATTGTTTATGATTAAATCACCTGCTTGTCCAATACTGTATATTTGTTAAAACTTCTTAGCTGGTTGCAATTCCATATGGTCATTTGAAACATCCTTGTTCTATGTTATAACAATGTAGAAGGATTGATGGGGTCATTTTCTTATAAATTGCTTTAAAATGAAGGAAGTGGCTTGGTAAGGAGTAGTCAGTGTCCCATAGGAGAGAGAAGTATATTTTCCTTTGCTCTCAAGAGATTTGTTTGGTCACATCTTGGCAATGAAGACAGTTGCTATGGAAAAGGCACAATGGAGCTCACATTGTGAATGCAGACATGGCTCATCCTCTAACAATTACATGTTTTCACCAAAAAGATTGCAGTTTTCAAGGAGACAATACAAAAGAAGACAGAGAGCGAGAGAGAGATATAGAAAGAGAGAGCGAGAGAGAGAGAGGGAACAGCATTCACACTCGAATTTCAATCAAAGCGGAAGGTCCTAGGGGTGATTAACAAAATGGCGGAAAAAAACAGGTTTATTGTTAAAGAGGCATGTCAGTTTGCAGTGACCATGACATAACCAGAGAGAGACTGGGGAGGCTTTATGGTTGAATTCTATTGTGATCATGCTCTGCACCAACCGAAAGCCACTCATGTGTGGGCAGGTAAACATGTCCCAAGTTTGCATTGCATTTGTCACTGCATTGAATATATTTCAAAGTGGCCTCAAAACAAGCTGCCCTGTTTACATACAAAGTCATTGTCACAGTATAGGTATTTACACATACTGTGAGAAAACCAAAGCAGAAAACAAGTCATGATAACATGGGACCAAACAAACATTCATTAAGCAATGTTTAACCACAAACTAAAACCTCTGTTTTCCTCACAGCAGGCGAAATGATGATTATGTACATGTGTGGATGCTACTACAAGCAGGTGTCTGAACTGTTGTCAATTAGTGAATTTTTCACTATACAGTATTTGGCAACTTTTCCAATATGTCTAGCAACTATATTTCCAATAAAAAATGTGCAAGAAATGACACATGGGTTTTCCAATGTCCTTACTATTTCCATGGTGGAGGGAGAGAGAAGCCAAGATTTGATATTATACACAAATCTACAGATTCATATACAGTAAATTATGCCGTGGGTGCATAATAAGTCATTGTTGCATTCCACATAACTGACCATAACATTATAATCCCTACCTACTGTATCTATTTATTTGAGAGTCCTGAGTAAGAAAAGCTTTCATGAGTTGGACGTTGATGCACAAAATTAATGATTCAATTTCTCAAATGTAAAGATGTAATTTTAATGAGCCCTTATAATTGTGTTTATTTCGATTTCTTAATAATAACAATACATGTATATACATTTGGCAAATTTATAGCAACAAGACAATATACTTTTTTCTAAATACAGTACATTAAAAGTGATATAGACAAAGCTGAGGTTAGTGTGTTGGCTTGGCTGTCTGAAGGGTTCCAGTTTCTCATGTGGCTCATCTTGAAAATAATTTTTTACTCTATCTTCAGAATAATGTAAATATTTGACCTTTATGTTGCTTTCTTAAATTTGATGCTATGGACAGCTTTCTCAGCCCTTGCATTTAAAATACATCCATCCATTTTTCTATTTTTCTCACTCGGGTCACTGGCTTGCTGATGCCTATCCCACATTATGGGTAATAGTAGACTTCAAATTATTGAGAACATTGTGTGATCAATTTAGAAATGTACCAACCTGCATAACGGCATTAAAGAAGCAGGTGTTGCCGAGGTTACAGATGCCTTTAACAGGAGCCAAGGCACTGTTGATGACTGAGCTTTTGCCTGTTGAGGAGTCATTATAATTAGAGGGTTGATCCCTCAATTTCTGGATCTTGGGGGATGCTGCTAGAACATGAGAACACATAAAAAATTACATGATGCATTGTAGCTCAAAATATTTTTTTTCCAATTATTGCTCATTTATCATCTACTAATGTTTGTTTGGCTTTGTTACACAAATAAACAGAAAATAAGACATTTCACATGGAAAAATATCTTTTTTCCAATTATTGCTCATTTATCATCTACTAATGTTTGTTTGGCTTTGTTACACAAATAAACAGAAAATAAGACATTTCACATGAGGGAATGATGTATTCATCAATGATTTTGAAACTGAAGGCTGATTCTCAGCGACTGATTATGACAAAGGGCTTCGCTTTCAACTATATGTCAAATACAGATTATTCTTGTGATCGCAAATGATTATTTATGAGATTGATTAAACTGATTCTTATTTTTCTAAAAACTGATTCTGACTCAGTCACTGATCTGGTCCGTAACATGCCAGAAATTGAGATCGGCCAGGCCGATTATCGGAGCCGATATTTTGAAACTTGACACATGTCGGTATCGGCCTTTTTTTAATCTGAACTGCCGATATGAAGAAATTAATGTAAATGTGTTGCCTTTAAGGCTGATTCAACTGGATGTTTTTTGTTTTAAATGATGTTAAGAAAATAGTTTCTATATTGTTAAATGATTGTTGATGATTGGATGGATGGATTATTGTTTTCTTTATGTAAAGGAAAGGTTTTTCCGAAACAAGTACTTCCAGTTTGCCGATGATGCATTTCTGTTTCCAGGTTTGCTTGCGGGGGAAAGAGGCAGACGGCCGCACTCATCGAAACGTGTGATAACGCTGATGCCACCCTTGGTGAATGATCAGGCAAGAATGCTGTAAGTTTTAATTTGATCATATTTCACACATCTGAGTATCGATATTAAGGTCTTTTTTCATTGTTTTGCCGACAGAAGTACTTTCGGTTTTGCTGATGAGGCATTTCCGTGTCCGGGTATGCTATCTCACATTATTGTGACTCAAACAAAGCGGCCTAAAATTAAAGAGCAAATGCTGGCAAGACTTTCAAGGATGATCCCATAGTTTTAGGATTATAGAGGTTCAGCTTGTTGAGATGGCAGTCGGTTGCACCACACCATTTAGTAGTGCTAATTACATCTGGCCCCCTATGCTCACAACATCTGGGGTTTCCAGCTACTCCGTGAAGCCACAAGGGAGATCCCATATGTCAAAACATACATAGGAAATAGAAAAACTGTAGCCTTAGTCAGAAAAGCAGTCTTTCCAGACGGTATCATTAAAAATTCATAAAAAGGTTGAATGCAAATGAGAATTGAACAGAGAAATGACTGCATCTTTATTAGAATCAAACTCTCTTGTCCCTTAAATCAATGCTGTAGCAGAAGCATATACGATAAGGAAACCAATGAGAAACACGATTTAATAACTAAAACCGAGACTCAAAGAAATGAACTAAATGAAAAACACCGTAATAAGCAGATGTCCTTCTTTGGACGTCTGCTTATTTATATCGCTATGGTGTGAGACTGAAGGACGGGTCAAAAGCCCTAATGCAGCTTGAGTTGAAAAGATGCAACTGGCACTAGCTAAGACGGAGGACAGGGACGAGGAAACTAACTGGGCGGAATGAGGATGCCTATGGACACGCTGCATCTGGGACCGTCACCCAAGGTAAACAATGTTCAGAAGCCATCTGGTTGAGACTGGGTGGGGGTGGGGTGGGTCAGGGGCGGTAGAGGGCAGTTGAGGAGTGTAGTGGGTGGAGGGAAGGGTTGCAATGAGCACAAGCATATGGAAAAGCAGATTTTTCCTCTCCCTGCAGCAATCAACGATGGCAAATGTCAGCATGCGCCATGTCCACGCTTGACTGTGCTGCACTATGCACCACCACCTGGCTCTTTTTGCACAGCCAACGAGTATGTGCAACAGCAACAGAATGAAGCCTATCCCCAGGGTGGAGAAAAGAAGCACCACTGTACTCTGACTCATCCACATGCACGCATGTACACCAACACCTCCTGCACTCCCTGCTCATTCTCACACAAGAGATAGCCAAAGAAACATGGGTACACCTTTAGAGAAAACTATATTAAAGGGGGGAAAAAGGCACAGTGTTCTTCGACCACTGAAATGTTGTTCTGAATAAAATTACTATAAAACTCCCAAAGACATACTCCAGTTTCCTGTAGAGACCTAATATATATATATATATATATATATATATATATATATATATATATATATATATATATATATATATATATATATATATATATATGTCTCAAATATTACAAATAATCAAAGTAAGCACAACTGAAAAAAATAAATTTGAAAGGGTATATATATGATTTATAATATTACGATCCACTCATTGGGCTAATCAGGTTTATGCTTCCATGTTTGCTTGCAGTGCAGCAGAGCAAAGGCAGCTCCCTTCATGCAGAGCAAGCAGTCATGAGGAAGGACGAGCAACACCAAATGTCTTATTAATTCACTAATTTGTTGACTACAGGGCATAAAAAACTTGCTTCTTTGCCATCTGAGGCCAGGGAAGCTCAGAAACATTTTACTTACACACACATACACATGCCAATATATTAAGAACACCTTGGTATGAAATATCTAAATTTCAATTAATATAAAATGAATGCCAATCAATGTCAATATGTTTGTTAAATTGTCGAAAAAGAAGAATGACTACAGAATTTCGGATGTATTTTAGATTAGACTTTCATCGATCATCTGGGACACTGTATGACAGTCAACATATAGACCAAAAAAAAAAATCAGCAACTGCACACTGGCCGGCTTATCTTGCATAGTGGAATTCAGACAGGACCACCCTTGACCTCCATGAAAGCACCAGCAAGCATTTTGCTGGCCACTGACTCGTCTAGACAAATTAAGTAGGGACAACTGCTTGGTGCAAATTTTATTTTCTACCTTCTGGTCCTGGAAGCATTTGTTCAAAGTCATCTGACTGTTCATCCATTCTCTAGATACAGTGATCCCTCACTTTTCGCGGTTAATTGGGGCCGGGACTCCCCAGCGCTAAGTGAAAACCATGTGAAGTGAACTCCCGCCCTAACTTCCCCTTGTTATGTAGACGAGGGCAAACAGCTCCATGTCGATCAAAAAACACTCAGGCTCTTGGGAGCAGGAAAATGGTTTCACCTTGCCGTTCGAAATCTCTTACCTAGATTTCTTTTGTAATAAATTTGAGATTTCATGTATAAACTGCGATTTTTAGTCATGTTTTCTACAGCATTCATTTTAATTGGACTTTGCCGCTGACATGACACGGCTCTCCGTGAGACCATGGCCACTAAAACTTACATTAACTGTATAAGGTTTAATAATTTAAGATGTAAGTAAATATGTGTACTATGGCAGATGGATGTCCAAAGAGAGGCCATTCACGGTTACCTCATCTGTCTGGCATGCAAGAAACCTTCATCGCACATCCATCAGCAACATATTTTTTTTTTTTTTAATGAAAAAAAAATCTGCGATGCACTGAGGGCGCGATAGGTGAAGCGTGATATATCACTGCACTGTGGATAAAGCAGGAACCTATCTGGTCACAAGTTTACCAATCCCTGGCAAGATCAGAAATGCTTCCCAAGACTGGTGTATGTAGGCCATTACTAGTCGTCCTATTTAGCCCAGACACTCTATAGATCAATTACCTCTTCCTCTCCATATATTTGTGTTTGTGTAAACATATATATATATATATATATATATATATATATATATATATATATATATATATATTATATATATATATATATGTGTGTGTGTGTGTGTGTGTGTGTGTATAACACGATGGACCCCCTTGCTACAACGTCCCTGACTTAAGTTATTTTCATGTTGCGACGTGGAATACTGAGTTTTTCCATTCCCTTTTCAGGTTTTGCAACTGTCATGAGCCTAGAAGCTTGGCTGTATTTGTGTTGTTTCGTCTCCATCGGCAGGCATTTTAAGGTGATTACACTTATTTTCTGTTGCCGTCCGGTTCGGTTCCGAATCGGTTAGCTATGGGTCCCAAGATTCCTAATGATGTTAAAGACAGAAGTAAGAAGATCATTTATATGGAAACGATGCTGGAGGTAACCCTTATTAGGGAATATGAGCATTACAAGCGGCACTCAAAGATAAATAAAGGTAAATACATCTTTTCTAGATTTTTTATTTGTGATGTAATATACATTTTATACATGTATATTATATATACGTAGCACTTACTATCCTGTTTTGGTACCAATTTTTATTATGTATGTACAATTTATATGTTTTACCTGGGGCTCTAAACACATGAACTATTTAACACATGGCCCCCTGTACACAGTTTTTTTTATTGGGCCTGGCAAAAGGTGCAGATCAGTGGCATTAGCAGACCCTCAAAACAGGACTGATTTTACATGTGGAGGTCATTTCAAGTTTATACAGCTTTTTGCAGTATTGTCAGGAGGCTAAGTAAAAAATAATTTAGTCCGATATCAGTAGATAGAATAGTACCTCCAATATGTTCATCGGACGCAAACTAACTTCCAGAATGTCATTTGAAATATTTTAATATATTTGAAATATATAAATATATAAATAATTGAAATACAGTGATCCCTCCTACTTCGTGGTCTCAGATATCGCGGTCTCAGTACTTCACGTTTTTTTCCAGGAAAAAGTAAAAATATTTCAAAATAGAGCGTTACAAAAAAAAAAAGTCACAAACTCTAACGCTATAAAATAATATTTAACCAGTTAAGAGGACCATAATCATATACAGTATAGTATATACAGGCCACAATCCCAAGAAATTCCAGCACAAAAGAGGAAAGAGGAAAAGAATATGATTGAAATCTATCAGTTTAGTGGTTCCAGGAAACCACTGTCAGAGCCATAATTCACAAATGGAGAAAAGTGGCATACACAAGACTGGTCAACCAACAGAGATTACTCAAAGAATGCAACGATGGTCACAAAAGAACCTAGAGAAATATCCAAAGAACTGCATGCCTTGTTGCCCTCAATTAAGGCCAGTGTTAACGATTCCTTTTAGAAAGACAATGGCCAAAAAATGGCATTCATCGGAGGGTTTCAAGGCAAAAACCACAGCTGCCATAAAAGAACACTAAGGCTCATCTGGTAATTGCCATAAAGCACTTGATGAACTTCAATACTATTAGAAAATCACCATGTGGATTGATGAGTCAGATATTTCACTTTTTGAAGGTGTACAGCCTGTTATATCTGGTGTAAAAATGGCACAGCATTTGATAAAAAGAACATGAAGCAAACAGTAAAGCATGGTGGTGTGGCACTGTGATGGTCTGGGGCTGCGCTGCTCTGTTAGGATCAGGACAGCTTCATTTAATTCACAAAAAAACCCAAAAATTAGCTGTTCACCAGACGATCCAGAATGAGTAAGTGATCCTAAAGAAGAAAGTTGGACAGAAAGTTTGTGTCGTCAAACTCAAGGGCTCTTGAATCATGCAACAAGTCAACGATCTGAAACAGACCAGCAAGTCCTTCTTAGAATGGCTCAAGAGAACAAAACTAATGATTAGTCTTATTTGGAGAAATTCCTCTACAGAAGTCTGAAAGACAAACACCAAATATCACAAACGTTTTATTTCAACTATCGCTGCCAAGGTTGAAACAACTAACTTTGAGGGTCAGGGGGCAATTATAACTCATCTTTTTTTTTTTTGTTGATGGGGGGGGTCATCATATAAAAAACACATTTTATACATCCTTGGATTGTGTCAGTGATATTAATATTGGTTTGATGAAATTAAACGTTTGTGAGTGACAAATATACAAACAGAAATCAGGAAGGGGGCAAATACTTATTCACAGCACTGTAGTACAATGAATATCACAAAATAAGAAGGGAATACACGATTATAGTATAGAAATGTTTTATGTCTATTCACATCCTTTTCATTTATTTCACAAAGACACCCCAGCTGCATTGTCGGACAGTCTTGCCCCAAGAGGTAAACCGTCTTTTTACTTGAGCCAACGACCTTCATAGTGAGTGAGCATAGTTAATCGACTTTTAGTCTTCAATGAGCTGTTGTAACAAATTATTGTGTATTCTGAAAGGCATCCATGGTAGGGCTCCTTTGTGATTTGGGAGCATGGGAGAAGCACAACAAAATCTCACTCTAAAAAACCTGGCCTTCAGACTGAAATGCAATTTTACAAGCTCCTCAATGGACAACAGCCTATTTTGTACAATAATAGCTGTCTATTTCTATAGCCATTTGGCCAACGGGTATGGGACAATTGTGTGGTAGGAAGGATGACAGGTAATTTATATAGAGTCAAAACAGTAGATAGGTGAATCCACCTCAGATAGATAGAGGTGGGTTAGCAAAGACCCACCGAAAGAATCAACAAACTTCATTTAACAATATGCAAGGTACTGCATGAATTGAAAGTACAACACATTGTTTCTGGTTACCTTTAAGGAATATGAATACACACACACACTCACGCACACACACACACACACACACACACACACACACACACACACACACACACACACATATATATATATATAAAAAGGGCTGGGCGATAATATCGATATGCTGCAATACGACATTCATTATTCATCCAAAATACTGCATATGGCTTTTCGTAACATTTCGTTTTTTATATCAATCCATTACGGAGTGGCTTTTCTATCATAGCGCGGTTTTCACTTATGGGGAGGGGGGGGGCGAGCACACACACTTCTGAGTGATGAAGAATCTATTTAAAAAGCTTGGAATAATTTTGATGTTTTGACTCTACTGGGATTCTCTACCTCTGTTACAGTCAAGCATAAACCAACCCTTAGCAGCAGCCTCAACTGAGAGTGGGACGTAATGACCACGCACAAGTTGGCAGCAGGGTGACCATTAAATTTCACTAAAAGCCTTTAGATGGTAAAGTTGCCCACATGTTTGTATGACAAAAGCCTCTGCTTTTTAATCACCCTAATATATTATTTACCACTGTGAAATGGCGTTGAATTTCTCACCTGATTCATAATATATACGGTGCTAGCTGTCAATTGAGACCCATTTCGAAAATTTGAATACATTCGATTTGAAAATGACAGAACGTGACATTTTGACTGCTATTTGATTCAAATCTGCTTGAAAGTAAATAATGTGCTTGGTTCTAAGTAGGCTACATTTTTTTCATTGCCCATTTGAAAAATGAGCTGGTTGCCTCCATTGTCCTATTTGTTCTGCAAAATGATTGTTCCTTGGTGCCTTAGACTGGAGCACACAAAATATGCACCCTTTAATAAAATAATCCATAAGACCAGTTTCATTATGTACTATCAAATACATATTATTCCAATCAGTTTTTTCAGAACCTGCACACGCTAAAGAGAAAAACTTCATTGCATCCAGTTTGAGAGTGAAAATGTAAACTGTTTGAAATGCCAGGCAAATGTGTAGAATACTTCACAAAATATTAGTGTTTGCTTGAAATGACTGTTCTTCTCAACATTATTTCTATGTAAGTACACAAGAGAGTTGGTGCACTGCAGCTGTGAACAGTGATCCACTTTCTTTTACTTGATCAGAACTGTGGCTCCCACAAGTGCTGCACACAGGCCCAGAGGTGGCAGGACAGACAGCAGAACAAGGGGCAAACGATAGAGTGGGAAAGACAATAGATAACAGAGCAGAGGCCAAAACCCTCACAGCTGCTCCCGTTCTTCAGGGAACCTAGCAGGAAAGTATCACTCAAGCGCCTAATTCCACTAATGTGTGCAGTCATGTGAGAAGCAGAAAGAGTGGGTGACTGTTATAGCATCAATTCTGGTCTCTGGTCACTTGCCCAGTCAACACCAAGTAATGAATGTACGAAACAAAAAAAGGGCAAAAATATACTTACAAACTAGCTGTCAATGTAACACATGCAAAGGAAATGCTTCAGTCAATCTGTTAATCAGAGGTGTGATCGCCAGAGGGAATTTTTTTAGGAAAAATTATGGATTTTTTACAACAACAAATTTATTTCTGGTAAAAATAAAATCTGAAAACTATTTTCTTTATGTCAAAAAAGTAATATCTTCAGGCACTTTTTATCCAAGTTTAAATTACACATAATTCAAAAGCGCTTTCATTGCTTAGCAAAATTATGTGAACTTCATGCCACTCATATTCAGTCTCAAATGCACCCACCTGGCAAGATGTGTTGTTTGAAAATGGAAAATCATGTGTGGCACGAATATTTTGTTCATTAATACTGGTGAGGGACCTCTGACCTAGTACTTAATTTTAATCACAGGATCACAGAAATGTGTCTCTTTTCCCGGGAAAGTAAGGCAGTTACTTTCTTCCACGTATAGTGAAAGTAGGAAACTTAGAAGCGGAACGTTAGGCGTCAGGTTGTGTTGCCCAGGCTCCTCTTGAAAAGAGGGAATGCACATCCTCCCTTCAGAGGAGAAGTGAGATTGAAATTGCATGGGTGTGTCTTCTTTGTCCTCTTCGCCACCTGTATTTTTCAGGTTAGTTTATTTTGATGCTTCGTCCAACTCGAAAGAGATAAGTTGCAATAAAAATGCACCTAAATAAAAATGCATTAAGTTATGAGTTTGTAGTCTGAAGTGGTTCAAGTTTAAGTTTGCTTGAGGCATTGGGGGAAGGGCAAGCTAAAACAGACCGGATGGTCATTATTAGATGAGTTGATTGACTACTTCTTTTGGCAGCATGATGAAAAATCAACAACTGTTAACTTATTTGGGTAAACAAATATTAATCTAAAGTCCATAGGATGAGATGAATGAATTGTGAATGTTTAGTTAAGTATTATTTGAAACGAGGAATTGTGACCATGAAAACCTGTCTGTGATGATGTGAACATGATTTATTTGGGAAAAGAAAGGATCACAAAAAGGAGAGGAGAATTGGGATTGACAATTGCATGGGTGTGTCTTCATTATCCTCTCCACCCACAGTATTTTTCAGGTGGGCTCATCTCAATTGTTACCCGGGATCCCAGGCAATTGGGACCTGTAACACATACACTTAAACTTTTGCTGAACAAATACACTGTGGCACGAAGAGGCACACATTGCTATCTGAGAACACGTCTATTCTTTCAGAGCCAAAAAGCGAATGAATCAATATTGCGCATCAAAAGTCAATTCAAACACGTCCCCCACCAACACTCTGTTGGGTGACCGCAACATACCCAGAAAGGCGCCTAAAATTAAAACTTTACAGGGATTTTCACTCGTCTGCTGCCACAAGTATAAAGCACATCCAAGTGAGGCAGGGGTAGGGGAGCGACACTCAGTACTGTCATGTAAAATTGAGGGTGTGAGGTTAAGAGGATGAACACGGCAAGGGACTCTAGCAGGCAGGCGCACTTCACATTGAGCTTAAGCAAAGAAACACACTTCCACGCCCACCCATATCAAGCATGAAACCTTTAGGAACTAATACAGGAACAAAGCGCTATCCTAAAGAAGTGGAAAAGCGATGCAAGTTGGAGCTCTTAGGTAGAAACTCACCAGGCTTGGCTGACCAAGCAACACTTCAACAGGAGCAGCGTCAAGATCCTTTTTCTGAGCCGAACACAACCTGAACAACAGCCATTACAGGCGGTCGACTCCACTTACTGCACCATCCAACGGCGCAGTTTGTCGTGTGACTTTAAGCGAATGGTGAAAATGCAGGCAATCGTGCAATGTCCCCTCACACCTATGGACTCTGAAATAATATCGGATGGCGTGCTGAAACGTGTAACCCAGGATGACAGGAGTGCTTGGGCTATGTCTACGGATGTTGTCAAGGAGGACCACTTTAAACCACAGAGTTGTTCGAGCCACAATGTGCGATGATGTTGTTAAGCAGCAGTTAACCAAGTAAAGTAGGTAAAAATCACCACAGGGCCACCAGGAACCATTGGTTATGGCACTGTGTCCATGGGCTAGAAAATCTATCAATGCCCAAACGCTCCATTGAAGCAAACTATTCTCTTGCAATTGCCAGTTTGGTGGTGTCGTGCAAGGGGAAGAATGGACAGGCCAATGGTGGGGTAAAATCCTCTACGCCTTGCCTGGCATCACTAGTAAAAAATGTGAGAGTTGCTCGAAATGGAAAATCTATCATTAACATCACCTGGACACAGTGTGGCTCAAATGAATTTTTTAGAAACAGCCTAGGCCAGTGGTCCCCAACCTTTTGATCACTGCGGCCCGGTCAACGCCTTAAATTTAGACTACGGGGGTCTGGCTATATTTAATGCTTATTAGTGTTTTTGTGAAGAATATTTGGGGGTTCATTTTTTTCAATGCATTTTTGCTATGGCAGTAGGTCAATCGTAGCATAATGCTTCGTTCACACCGAACGCAATACAGGCGTAAAGGTGTACAGTTTTGTATTGTAGTCAATGGAGTTTGCAAGTTGGCACGTCGGGCGACGCGATGGACGCTTAATGGAGCAACGCAAGGCACCATGCAACACCACGCGAAGCTGCGCAGCGCGAATTTTGCCTGTTGCATGAAGTCAAAATTTAGCAACTTTGGTCGCATGTTGTGTCGCGACAGCCTATCAACTTTGGGAACGTTCAATGTCTCCGAGAGTGGGCAGGAATTAATCATGCCAGCCGGTGTGCGGTCACCGGGAGCTATCCAACACAGCCACCTGAACATTCAATACAAAAAGGGAGCCAAGCAAGGGCACTCACCTAGCTTGTAGAATGACAGAAGGGAGAACTGGTGTATGCAGCGTTTGCTTCATTTTTTAACAGCTGTTGAACCGTAGTTACTGTGGCAAGATAATGATAGTGCAGCATTGACAGCTCAGTATTTAGCACGGAATCGGCCACTTGATTGCGAAGTTGAAACTTTTTTTTTTTATGGCAGACGAGTATTGCCGCAAAGCGAGGGACATGCAGTGTAAAAAAGAAGAATAAAAGGTGCTGTACGAGAAAATATTGGCTCTGCTATAAGCCAGAAAAGTGAAAGTTCTCAGCAATGCTCTTCTTTCCGGATTCACTGTAAAGTGAACAGCAAACTCACTCTCTCGTGTGACAAAAAGTGACTTCACAACAAAATGCCTGGCGTAGAGTGTAAATGACATGCTTTGTCGCGTTCAGTGTGCACGTAGCATAAAAACTTGTTTATATAGCTATATTCCTTCCTCTTCTGATCAAATCAGTAATTATCTTTCTTTAACTACCTGGAGACCCCAAAAGCCCTGCTCTTGTAAAGTGTATTAAAAGTCAGTAAATATGAGATTACTAATTAACGATTTTCAAAGAGAGTGGCTAATTATTGTGAATGCTTTCAAACATAGCAAATATTTTTGTGTTTTTTGTCAGTGTTCGTTCAAGTTGCAAAATGTTGCAATGATAAAGGCAGTTTTACTTTTCCCAAACTGCTTTCTTGTCTTATGAAAATGATCAAAAGAAACAAGCAGTTATGCTATCGCAAGCAGAGAATCCTTGCAAAGGTAGCGAAGGTTGGTGTTTGTTGAGGTTTCTTAAATGCTGCAGAAATGTTTGCAAACAGTTTTATTTGCAGACTGTTTTTCTTGTTGCAAGGAAGTTCTAGACATGTTCAAAATTTAATGGGAACCCAGTGATCCGATAATCGGGGCAAAACTGCTCTAAAACCTCGTAGAATATTATAAACTATGACGCCAATGCAAGAGACCACATGAACATGTTTCATTCAACACATGCAAACTCATTCCTGCGTAAACACTCTCCGCTCAGCGGACGACAATGCTGCTAAGCACCCATGTAACGTTAATCATGCCAGACAAAAAATGAAGGAACAAAAGAGCAGACGCTGTAAAGTGTGCCCATATATGAACTTCCACAATAAAGCAGTCAGCTGCAGTAGTCTCCTCAATGTGTGAGCGTATTTGTGTCAATTTACTTCGACCTCAAACTACAGTAGAACAATTTAGTGTGCAACCCTCCATTGCCCTACTGAAACTGTAAAGTAAGTGGGGATGTGTAGTGTCCTTCATGAAGGATTGAATGTGGAAATGCATTGTCAGCATTATAGACAGAGCAGCAGCTAAATGTTGCTAGTGACAGACGTGACCCCATAAACACTTGTCTGAAAAGTTAGCAAAAACAACATCGCTTCAAGAAAAACCACTGTGCACAGAATGCACACACTGTTATTGCAAGTAAGTTAAATTGATGACTACATACAGACAATCATAACCACAAGACAGATCAAAAAAACTGCAGTGAAGTCTTATGAGCCTTGCCGAAATAGTAGTACATGTAGATATTTTTCAAACTTTTTTTTGTGCCTAAATTGCAAAAACAATGACACAATGATGTACTATAAGAACCATTATGGTAATTATTGTTGTTCGTCAACTCTGAAAATCTGTTATGCATTATGATACAATCTGATAATACAAAAATATAGAAAGCTAAATGTTGGTAATACATAATCACTGTATTTGATTGTGAATATTGTTTTTTAAAAGTCCTTTAGACAAATTTAGAAAATTAGTGCCATATTTGAGTGGAATTGTTGAATAAATGCAACCGAGTAGCATTGACGACATTGCAACAAGGTTGTAATTATTGAGGTTCAGGACTTTGAGACAAAGTCTTACCTGATGTTGCCTTGACAGAGTGCTTCTGCAAAAAATCCAATGTCTGTGCCAAGGCTTTTTTGTTACAGTGAATGAAGAGCTCCTCATTACATTCGAAACACCTGTTAAAAAAGTGGTCAAACAGAAAAGGTACTGGTGGGGCAATTGTAAAATTCAAAATTTAATTCAAATACACTTAGTTTTCTCAAAATCAATTATTATCATTATCTAACAAAAGTATAAACAGACCTAACCTCCTAAAAGAAAGACATTACAAAAACAAAACATGAATGACAGATATTTTAAAAATCACAATTTGCATGTTTTGTCATGTTTCAAACAAATTTCTAATTGGAAGGTTTCTCACCAGGCTTTCCACGTGCTCAATCTTATGGTGATGCAATGCAATCCAGGATTGAATGCTTGGTGGTGTTTGACAGCATGTTCAATTCCTGAGTGGTTACAGCCCTGTAAAATTATGCATTGCATGGTCAGTGCTCTTGTTTGCCTAGGAGTCCCCGCGTCCCTGCATCTCTGACGCATGATTTATGGTGGGACGCATAATTTCAATTTAAGGTGCCCTAGGACGGAAATTTTTTATGTCGGGGCGTTGGTAAAAAATTGTATCACACGAGGCAAATGCAGCCTGCAAAGTGAGGGTGAAGAAGGCAAACCAATCAAACTTTTCCACCTGTCTAAACAAACAAAGTCGGCTGTCTGGGAGATTTTTGGCTTTCGAAAACCAGCAAGCGAGACTGAGGAAACTGAACAAGGCTATTAAGGGGGAAATAGACTATCATGAACATAAAATGACATAATTCAAAAGCCTTACTTTTTTAAAAAAGCTGATGGTGCGCCTTATAATTAGGTGCACCTTATATATCGATCAATATTGTGATTCGTAGATGGGGAATGAACTGATAAAGTAAGTTTTCCCTGTTTCTTTTGTGTGTTTACAGTTGAACAAGGTTGGTCATATTGACATTGAGTTATTATGCTATTGAGAGTTTAGAGTTATTATTTGAGTTATTGTTATTATTTTGAGTATTACTATATTGTGATTGAAAAAGTTTTAAAATACGTCATTAATTGAGGGTGCGCCTTATAATCCGGTGTATAAAGAAATAAAAACATCAGATTTGGGCACCAAACCTGCAGTGTGTATGTAGCAAGTGTAGAAATCGGCTTTACTGCTGATGTCTGATGTCACTGATGTCTCCAGTGTGTTTCTTAAAGAAGTCTTACTTGAAAACCACACTTGAGGCAAACTAAGATGTCGTGAGTTGCTGCTGGTTCACTGTTAATCATGGCTCTTTCTTTCAGGCAGTCAGAACACACCAACCACAAGCTTGACAATACAGATTTCTTCACCGAGCTCAAGTCCACAGCTTTTGTGACATGCTGGCAAGTCAACCCTGTTTAAGAAAAGTAAAAACAAAGTTTACAAAACAAAGAAAAAATGTTTACTCAAAATCATCTAGCACATCTACAGTAGTACAAAAGTTTTTTAAAAAACCGCATCATAGAAATGAAACTTTTTAGAACTTTTCAACATATTACAATTTTAATTACTCATCTTAAATGTTCCCAAAGTGTTATTTTCCTTCATTGATGCAAGGGGCGGCACGGTGGCAGACTGGTTAGCACGCCTGACTCACAGTTGATGGGTCCTAAGTTCATTACCAATTTGTCCTGGCCTTCCTGCGTGGAGTTTGCATGTTCTCCCCATGCTCGTGCGGGTCTTCTTCAGGCAATCCTGTCGGTCTCCGCCCACATTCCAAAAACATGCATGGTAGGTATATTGGACATTCCAAATTACCCCGAGGTGTCACTGTGAGCATGAATGGTTGTTTGTCTCTGTATGCCCTGCGACTGGCTGGCATACAGTATAGGGTGTCCCATGCCTACTGCCCGAAGATGACAGGGGTAGGCACCAGCAAGCCATCGACCCTTGAGAGGATAGGCGGCTATAGAAAATGAATGGATGAAGGATATAATGATTCTTTGCTTATTCTGGGCTCTCAGCACCCGCTCGAGCATGAAAATGGCTTTTGAGGGGTACGTTCACACTTCCTGAATACTTTCGTACCACCTCTACACCGAAATCTACTAGCTCTTTTCTTTTTTTATTGTATTCTATTTATTGTTCATTTAAATATTATTTATTATATTTGTTTATATTAATACCATGCATCTATCGAAGCAGCACTCCCAATTTTGTTCGACTCCTGTGTAGAACAACAATAAAGGCATGCCATTCTATTGTTATTCTGTGTTATTCTCATGCTATTCTCATGCCGGCCATTGAGTATATAGATATGTTCTCGTCTAATTGCGTCAGTTAAATCAACAGTAGCGACAGCATTAATCATCAGTAGATGCTTGGGGCAGTGACGTGAACGCTATTGCTCTTACAACGTCACACTGACTGTCTCACTCACGGTGTCTAAATACATTACCATTTAAGTGTAGTGTTTGTACAGCTAAAGGGAAAAACAGCTGACATGAAATTAAATGTGCCGATTGCAGGACAAAGAATTGTCATTGGTTTAAATGTGTGGTTTTTTTTAAATTAATTGTCAATACATTCCAACCGTTTAAAAAAAAAAGTGCGAATAATTATCAGTCAGTCACGGAGATGCGAATATGCTATTGGTCGATTAAGGTCACCCGGTCTCACTCACGGAGATGCTATTGGCCGGCGTTACACGTCAATCACAGAAATGCCGATATGCTATTGGCCGAACGCCTTTATCTAGTTTGATGGGACAGGATGGAAGTAAGGAGAGAAAATTAGTGAAAAACGGAATGTTGTGAAGACTTTGCAAACTTTATCTGTTAGACATAGCTTCTAAAATTACTAGCAGCGGTAAAGAAAGAAATAAGAGGATGATGTTTTAGTATCTGCGTGATTTGCACCCTGACTGAAAGAGTTACTGTAACACTGTAAGAGCAATAGCATTTCTATCGCCGTGTTGATTTAGAGCGTAGAGCTCTGTCCCCCTCTGCTTACACCCAGCTCAAGTCTCGTCGTTTTAAAGGTAAAAGCTATTAATCCATTGTAATTATTATGTAATGTAAGTGTACAGCAGATTATGTCACTCGATTTTAATATATGTATACAGTGTGTCGTTTTTACCTAAGGCTTCGGCGCGTGTTGCACGCATTCACGAATTAACATGGGTTTGGATTGCCCGCTATACGAGCAATTCTATACGAGAGCGTAGCCGCTGAACGGATTAAGTTCGTAACCCGGGGGCCCACTGTATATATATATATATATATATATATATATATATATATATATATATATATATATATATATATATATATATATATATATATATATATATTCTGTATACAAGATTAATCCGTTCCACGATTGGGATTGTGACACGAATTTGCCGTATGGCGGGCAATCCAAACCAATGTTAAGTAGCTAATGCATGTAAAACCCCAAAAATTGGTATCAAAATAGTATAAAAAAACATCACTAGCAATCTAGGGACTCTTGGATAACCAATTCAAGTTTGAATTAAGCACTATATGCATAATAAATATGATATTGAGAGCACACTCTCACGAGATCAAGTCTTTAAGCAACCACTTTGTGACCCTGTGCGCCGACCAATAGACCAGTATCTTAGGGCAGTGGTCCCCAACCCCCGGTCCGCGGACCGGTACCGGTCCGTGGATCAACTGGTACCGGGCCGCGTGGGCTGCACCCGAAATAATTTTTTGGAGATGATTTAGTTTAATGGTACGCGTAAACCGGGCGAACGAGTCGAACAAGTGGAGTGTTTTGTATTGTAGTCGATGGAGTTCACGTGACTGGGCGCGAATGCACGTCAGGTGACGCGATGGAGGCAAATGGCCGCGCGCGGTCACGAGAAGCAAAATGTCGCCTTTCGCGTAAAGTTATTTTTCGAGTCGCCACAGGCAATCAACTTCGGGAACATTCAGTGGCTCACGCAGGGGGCAGGAGATAATCATGGCGGCCGCTCTAAGGTCACTAGGAGCGATGCAACACGGCCAGCTGAGCTTTCAATACGAAACAGAGCCAAGCAAGAGCCCTCACCTGGCTTGTCGAAAGGCGGAAGCGAGAACTTGGGACAACTGGTATGTGCAACGTTTGCTTCACTTAACAGCTGTTGAACCGTAGTTACTGTGCTAAGCTAACGATAGCGCAGCATTGTCAGCACCATATTTAGCACGGTCTCGGCCACTTGATCGCGACATTGAAACTTTTATTTTTTGGCAGGCGAGTATTGCCGCAAAGAATAAAGGTGATGTCGGTGAAAATAATGGCTCTGTCACATCCCAGAAAAGTGAAAGTTCTCAGCAATGCTCGACTTCCCGGATCTACCGTAAAGTGCACAGCAAGCTCGCGGCACACCCCTCCCCTCCCCTCGTGCGATTTAAAAAAAAAAAGTGGACGAAAAGTACAACAGCGACAGAAAGCCCCCCACCACCACCAATACCCCCCCCCCCTCCGTAGTCTAAATTTAAGGCGTTGACCGGGCCACGGTGATCAAAAGATTGGGGACCACTGTCTTAGGGGGTCGACACGCTGACCAATAACAGATCAGCATTGTAGTAACGTGTTGCTGCGCAGGCAGTTTGACGTCAACAGAAAATAAGAGCAATTACCTAAAAACGTCTCATGAGGGAGGCAAAACAACAAACACAACCAATCCCACATGTCATGACCGTTGTTGTTCGTCGTAAAGCAGGATAAATGCCTTAAAGAGGGGACAAAAAACCTCAGTTTTCCACATCGTAACATGAAAAAAACGTAAGCTAAGGACGCCGTAACCCGGGGGTTCACTGTATTAAAAAAAAAAAAAAATATATATATATATATATATATATACAGTCAGCCCCCGGCTTACGAACACCCTGATTTGCGAACAATTCGCCTTACGTGCGTGGATCAGGGAGTTTTTTGTCCTCCGCTTACGAGCAAACCTCTCGCCTTACGAGCATTCCGACAAACCAGCCATTGAGTATGTAGAGATGTTCTCGCCTAACTGCGTCAACATATTCAGCAGTTGCGTCATCTACAATCATTAACAGATACTTGTGGCGGTAACGTGAACGCTATTGGTCTTACAACCTCACACTGACTGTCTCACTCACGGTGTCTAAATATATATTACCATTTAAGTGTAGTGTTTGTACAGCTAAAGGGAAAAAGAGCTGACATGAAATTAAATGTGCCGATTGCAGGACAAAGAATTGTCATTGGTTTAAATGTGTGTTTTTTTTTAATTAATTGTCAATACATTCCGTTTAAAAATAATGTGCGAATAATTATCAGTCAGTCAAGGAGACGCCAATATGCTATTGGTCGATTAAGGTCACCCAGTCTCACTCACGGAGATGCTATTGGCCGGCGTCACACGTCAATCACAGAAATGCCGATATGCTATTGGCCGAACGCCTTTATCTAGCTTGATGGGACAGGATGGAAGGAGGTAGAGAAAATGAGTGAAAAACGGAATGTTTTGAAGACTTTGCAAACTTTATCTGTTAGACATAGCTTCTAAAATTACTAGCAGCGGTAAAGGAAGAAATAAGAGGATGATGTTTTAGTATCTCCGTGATTTGCACCATGACTGAAAGCGTTACTGTAACACTGTAAGACCAATAGCCTATCTGCGTTGCCGTATTAACTCAAGACGTTAAACTCTGCTCCCTGTTACGGGTGGTATTACAGTGCTATTTAATGGTTGCTTGACAAAACTGCATGTCATGTTAGTCGGCGACCTCCCGACATGCTTTGGGACAGCACCATTGTCGCAATTCTGTGAGTTGAAACCAACAGTGAACTGACGTTCGAACAAGCTATAAGTGTGGTGCCTAGTTAATACAACACACACAACCTCCCCTCCGCCTCCACCCAGCTCAATTCACGTCGGGAAAAACAGCTGACATGAAATTAAGTGTGCCGATTGCAGGACAAAAAATCGTCACAGGTTTAAATGTGTTTTAATCAATAAGATGTCAATACATTCCAACCGTTTAAAAATTTATGTGCGAATAATTATCAGTCAGTCAAGGAGACGCCAATATGCTATTGGTCGATTAAGGTCACCCGGTCTCACTCACGGAGATGCTATTGGCCGGCGTCACACGTCAATCACAGAAGTGCCGATATGCTATTGGCCGAACGCCTTTATCTAGCTTGATGGCACAGCTGGTTGGGATGGAAGGAAGTAGAGAAAACCCTAACTGAAAAAGTTACTATGACACTGTAAGACCAATAGCATATCTGACTTACCGTATTGACTTCGAGCATTCATCTCTGCTCATCTCTGCTTATCTCAGCCCAAGTCACGTCTTTCCAAAGGTAAAAGTCATTATTCCTTTGTATTTGTTATTTAACGCAACTGTACAGTAGATTATGTCACTCAATATTAATATATGTATACAGCGTGATGATTTTACCTAAGGCTTCTGCACGCGTTGCACGCATTCACGAATTAACATGGGTTTGGATTGCCCGCTATACGAGTAATTCGAGATACGAGCGTAGCCGCTGAACGGATTAAGTTCGTAACCCGGGGGCCCACTGTGTGTATATATATATATATATATATATATATATATATATATATAAATACACATACATGCGTTTGTGTATGTGTATTTATTTTTAAAAATACTGTATATCAGTGATTCTTAACCTGGGTTCGATTGAACCCCGGTGAATCGGTCTCAGGAGTTTGGTGGAGCCTCCGCCGCAGAGGTCCACCCCTAAGTCTTAAAAAACATGTTTTATTTTCTACTAAAGAAAATAAAACGGTGAATGAGCATATGAAACTGGTGGGGTTCGGTGCCTCCAACAAGGTTAAAAAACACTGCTGTATATACAAAAAAAAAATGCGATAAGATGTTCTCCTCTAGTGACTTACCACTGACTTCATCAGACGATTCTTCATCGCGAGGTTTTCTGGGTTTATTTGTCCGCTTAGTCATGCTGGCGGTGGTCAAGGACAGGGGGTCCTTAAGACGCATCTGGAGCTCTGCAGGTTAAAACTTTGGCATTATGATACAAAATGACCAGTGTTCTTAATTGTTCTTTCCTCTTGCCATCAGGCCTGGATGATAATTATTATCAAGTATTTTTTTTAAAAAAGGACTTTTGTTTTCTCACAAGCTTCCATTGTTAGAAGTGCATTCCCACTGAAATCATGATTTTCAAGCAGAACGGAAGTGGAAAAGCAGTCAGTGTTTGTTGGCATATGCTATGACCGAAATTGGATTTTTGAGAAAAAGAAACACTGTGATTTACTATTAAAACCACAGTATTTAGAAAAAAAAAGTAGTTAGAAAAAAAAATGTGCACAACTCGTGAATGCCATACAACATGAAACAGTGCAAATTCTCTTCAGTTATTAAATGCATTTTTGCATTGAATGTTTTTTTTTTTTCATTTGGGGGCTTGTGCAATTTAAACCATTAGACCCAGAAGTGCCTAAACCTATTTCATTTACGTGCTTCATACAGAAAAATTGAAATATATAGTGGTTGAATTGAAATGCTTTGACTTTAATTAATTAAACAAACTGAAATAAAGCGAGCTAGTTTTTGATGGTGTTTTGGTGGTGTGTTATTTATTTATTTATTTTTTTTAAACAGTGTCATACCAGCTTTCTCGTAAAGAGGCAGGAGCATGAAAAGTCAAGATTTTGGAGCTTTTAACCGTGTTCCAATGTTGATTTCTCACCCTAAAGTTTAAAGCAGATTAAAAACGGCTTAAAGTGCTCTTCTGATGACAGGAGCAAGACAGGAGCAACATAATGAAATAAAATAAATTGTCATAGTGCAATTAATATGCACATATTACAGGGGGAAAAAATATAACGATATAGGCTGTTATATGAGCAGAACCAAAATCAAGACTGTCAAACTGTGGTAAGTGAAGTTTTTAGGACACTAATGTGGTGATCATTCGTGTTCATAAATTGAACCATGACGAAGAGCTGAAGGGGAAGGGGCCTACTCAGGTCACCCACTTGACCTCCAATTTTACTTTTTCAAAGTAGCGCTGCGTGCCGTGCCAAATGTCATTTTTAGTATATGTAGGCGGGCCGCTGACGAATTGATGGCGGACCACAAATGCGTCTCAAGGTGTAGTATAGACACCAGTGATTTATTCTATTTCCGAAGACTCTTCAATATTCAAGATTTAAGTCAAACTAATAGAAGAAATCTCCCTTGTTTTCCATGATAACGGTTGATATCGGGAAACTGTTCAAGTTAATTCTATTTGAATAATTCTTAGTAATAATCATGGAACATAAACTATCGGTTGCGATATTTAGCAGAGGTTGAATTAAATATAGGGCAACTGACATTCGGGTTCAACAGGTGCTAAATAGTGACACTTTATTTGTGGTCTTCTGTATTCTTTAGAAGGAAATGATAAGGTACTCACCTTTTATTTTTTATTTTATTTTTCGTACCAATGATTGCCAGTGTGTGCTAAAACACTCGCAGGCTAGCAAACAGGCTAGTTAGCCACAGGCTTTATCCCCTAACAATACAATTTACAAAACTGTTTACTACCAGTACGCTTGCAAACACGGATATTGCCAACTTAAGCCGAACACGTGGAATAACTTTTAAGACACATTTACTGTCACCATTGACTAAATATTGCAGTGTTTGGCAGCATCTACTAGCAATCCAAATAAACATATGACGCACTCGGAAGCAATATGACAATCTGTAAGATTGCATTCAGGACCATCAGAAAACTGGGTACTCACTGACACGCGAAAGGGTTTTTGTAGTAAGAGCGGAAAGGGTATAAGGTCACTCATTTATATAATTTTGTAATATTAAATAAAGTCTGCATTTAAATCCTTCAAAATTAACCCACGTTTACTGTCCACTAATTTACATTCTTACAGTCGTTACAAATCATTTTAAACCATTTGTAACATCCTCAACTTCAACAAGACGGAGGCTATGCCTTTTATGGTCCCCTGTGCGACCCTTACTATCATGGTCAACTGCGCATGCTCAGTAAGTGGTATCGCGCTCTTAACTGTAGTTGCGTTGTGTTCATAAGTTTTCGCAGAGGAATTTGTCTTACTAGAGAAACTACTAACTTATGGCTCTCCGAATGTGTTTGAGGTTTTCCCGTGCTGTCCTTCGACTATCGTGGGACACTGATGTCCTTCATAGTGTCTTTGTCTCGAGCAGTCGAATTACCCTGCCGGGACTTGTCAACACACGGCTTTACACAAGTGAGTTAAATTTAGTTTGTCAAAAATTCACTCTGTTCTGTACCAAATCTGTTTAATTAAAACCGAGAATTTCGTCTCACAAATGTCCAATACGTGGCAAGTTGTTTGGTTGTCCTTCAGCTCCAGACTTGTGGCTCGGTTGCCGCAGATTCGGGTCGGTGCCCCCGAGCACGGATGTGACTTACGAACAGTTGAAGAAGCTCTTGGTCGGTGGCAAGTCTGTCGTTATTGATGTCAGAGAGCCATGGGAGCTTCGAGAATACGGTTCCATCCCCGGCTCAATTAACGTCCCATGTAAGTGTGGTGTTCCGATTTATAGATTCGTTTCAGAGGCGTGCTTTTTTGCCACATATCTAAATTTAGCATGCTTTCATGTATCTCACCACCAATCTCAAAATGATGCAACTAACGTGGTTACACATGGCTAGCTGTAATGTCAGCCCCATCACTGGAGATCCAGTGATGCTTTTTTTTTTTTTTTAAATTTCATCTATGCATCAGTCCTTAGTAGGGTTGTACAAGCTTGTGGTGAATTTGCAAAGACAGCCTCCAAGGGTTGTCACACAGCTTGCTATCCAAACATGGACTCCCTCAACTGGCTATTTCAGCAAGCACACGCCACCCAGCAATGGAACAACACTTTTTAATCGACGCTTACAGCTTCGATGAGATGCAGCTGTCCGTACCTTGAAATGATCTTTGACTGTATTAGCACTTGAACGATGCTGGAGGCAACAACGGCAGTTTATGTAAGTTACTAGGTGGCGGGAAGTAGCATACAGGCCAAAGGCTGGCTGACTGTAGTAAAAATGAATGTACAGTATTTCTAAATTTCTGAAAACTATGAGTAATCACCATTAAAACTCACAGACACATTTACTATAGTTCAGTCTGTACAATATAAAATTGATCATCAGCACAAATTTGTTCACAAGCCCTCTTTGGGGGTCTCAATCTACCAATTGAAAATCACTGAGAATAACATTTGCATATTTGTGTTTTTGCAGTGGGCCAAGTGAACACCGCTCTACAGCTAGGTCCGGAAGAGTTCAATGAGAAGTATGGTGGTGCGATGCCCCAGAAGGTAGACCACATCGTGTTCACCTGCCTGGCAGGCATCAGAAGCAAGAGTGCACTTGACGTGGCTGCTGAACTGGGATACAAAGAGTAAGACTCAACTAACTTTCTACTCCTGTATTAAAAAAAAAAAAAAAAAAGGAACAAAAAGTATTTGAAGAGACTAATACGTTGAAGTTCCGACAAGCATTAAGCAAAATTTGACTTATTGATTTAAACTGTCACAGAAGTGACATACAGCAAACACGCATTATTAGTGCCTCGGCATTAGCAGATAACAAGTTTGGCAAATACTCTAGTTTTAAAAGTCACGGTTTTAAAAGCATTCAGTTAGTTTTGTTTTTTGTTTTTTTTTCCCCCTCTTATGTATGCCTCAACAGGCAATCGCTTTCTGTAGCTTTCCTTCCTCTGCTGTAGCAGTCACTCCCTTTGTCCATTTCCTGCTTTGTGGACTTTAATACCAATATCATTTGCTCCTGTGGCTATCTACTGCGGGTAATGTAGCTAACATGTTGTCAAATGCTACTTTCACTTTTCCTCGAGGTATGATGCGAGCCACCGAGCTGCTTGAGTGTGGCTCAACAAAGTGTCAACAAACAAATGCTGTATTATATGTTTTGTTAAAAAATAAAACCGTTTTTATGTAGAATGGCTATTTAGCAACAAAGATTTTAAAATGATTTATTTTAGAGCTATTATTACGATACCACAATACTGTGGTATGTTTGCCTAAGGTTACCCTGGGCTGTTAAGTCCCTCGACCGCCATTGTTATTGTTTTGGTCCGCATTGTCGCCAGTAATTTTAATCCGTTTCTAGTGGGGGTTGGACTCCGCCAAGGGCTTAGGGTTAGGGTTAGAATTTTTAGGCGCAGCCAAAGCTTTGTGGGGGTCTACTCTGGGGGCCCCAGCATTGAATCTTTTATTTGCGGATGATGTTGCTTCTTCAGGCTTCCAGCTCTCACTTGAGCGTTTCACAGCCGAGTGTGAAGCGGCTGGGATGAGGATCAGGACCTCCAAATCTGAGCTCATGGTCCTCAGTGGGAAAAGGGTGTAATGCCTTCTACGGATCAGGAATAAGCTCCAGCCCCAAGTGGAGGAGTTCAAGTATCATGGGGTGTCAAAATGGTAAATGGACTTTCACGTATATAGCGCTTTTCTATTTTAAAGCGCTTTACACTAACTCGTCATTTACCTATTGATGACGCAGCATCAGGAGCAACTCGGGGTTCAGTGTCTTGCTCAAGGACACTTAGACATGGTCTTGATGGTCGGGGGATCAAACCCACAGCCTTTCGGCTGGGAGACGACCACTCTACCACCGAGTGATGCCACCACGACATTCAGATGGGTGCACCGTCTGCTGAAATGCGGACTCTATACTGGTCTGTCGTGGTAAAGAGAGACCTGAGCCCAAAGGCGAAGCTCTCTATTTACCGGTTGATCTATGTTCCTGTCCTCACATATGGTCACGAGCTGTGTGTCGGCCCCGGGGACAATCCATGACACACTGGAGAGACTATGTCTCTCGGCTGGCCTGGGAACGCCTGGGAATTTTCCCGTAGGAGATGGACGAAGTGGCTGAGGAGAGGCAAGTCTGGGCTTCCCTGCTCAAGCCGCTACCCTTGCGACCCGACCGGATAAGGCGAAAGAATGGATGGGTTATCATACCGTCAGAATCTGAAATCGTCCCATGCCTATTAGCGACACACAATGCCAGATAGAATTTTTGTCAATTAGGCTTCTGTATTCTATGCTCACAGTTCCCATATTCAATCAGTTGTTCTTAAATACCAATACAATGTCACTACCTTCTTGAATAAAAAAAAAGGAAACATGCATGTATAACTTACCATTGTTCCTTATAGTTTACTCATTCTATCATTTATTTCAGTGTTCAACACTACCCAGGTGGATGGCAAGACTGGGCAAAAAATGAACATCAAAAATGAAGGCTGGGCAGAATCTCAAAATGTGTTTCATGGTTTTGCTATCGCTCTTATTACATATGTATTGTATTTGAATGTAACAAGAGTGTTTCAAAACAATTTTCCCATTCAACTTTGTTTTTTCATTATTACTTTTATTTTACCAGGTAATCCCAAAACATTATTGTTTGCCTTTAACCTTACAAATTACTACAGCAAGAATACTTGAAATATTTGTCACTTTGTTTGATCTATAATTTTTGTTGAGCTGTTTGCTATCCGTAACACTAAGGACTGCTAAGCATGATTACGTGTATGTTTATGTAATGTAAAGAAGATGCCAATGATTTCACATTATTCATACCCTAGACTTTCATTAATGCAAGGTATTTAAACAAAGTGTGCTATGCAATATTAAACAGAAGTGTTATTGAAGTGATTCTTGGCCATGGTCCTTTGAGCTGCAAGCGCCAGCAAGTGGGCAACAACATAATTTAAAGTTAGTTTCTGTTGTCAAGTAGATCCTCTGTTAAAATTCACCTTTCTGCTACTATTTGACAATGAGGCATCAGACTGTTATTTACAGTACCTGTATTTAAGTGTAATAGAATAAACAAAACAGCTAGAATAATAAGTATTTAATAAATAAAAATTGAAATCATGGTCAATGCTAAACTAAAAAGGCAAATTATTGCTCAGCTGCAGCCCCGACTTCATTAAATGTGACTGAAGCAAAGGCAGAACAGAGTCTTAGTGTGAGAAGTGTGGATTAACACTATCCCAAAAAAACATCTCAACCACTTTTCACCACATAGAAACCAAGCATCCAGTTAAGGATGTTGAATTTTTGAGAGAAAAGATATTTGGCAAAAGCTTCAGAAAAAATCCAACATGCCAATGACTATCAGCTCTCAAAGTACTTTGGTGTAAGAAAGCGTTCCCCTAGTGGAGAGGTTTGAGCGTTACCTTGAGGTGATTAGACAGACTAACATAACAAAAGTCAAAACAAAACATAATTTACTGTGTAAATGGTCCTCGAGCCACTCAGTTTAAGAAAAGCTGGGACCCAAGGTCGAAAAGATTAAGGATCCTTGTTTGATTCAATATTTTCAATAATTCTGAATGTCAAGGTGATTTAGGTATGTTGTCTTGTAAAATTCAACATTCCTTACAATATTAGCAAACCTCTGAATTCTTAAAGTTGATTTACAAAGAAGTACTTTGTCTTTTTAGTCCCTCTACACTACTGTTTATTTAACTGACTTTTTATTTAAAAACATATTGGAATTGGCTCGGGTGACACACATTGCAAACTGAGATGTGTGTGTTTGAGATTCTATGTTCACCACCACCATCCTTCCTTATCAGCAGACTTCTGTATCACCTGATTCAGTAAATGTTTGACCAAGGACCTTGTTTTCTGTGAACTTAACTGCTACAGCAAGTGGAAAGTCAATAAACAGAAAAATACCACTCACTGTTGTTCCATTTCATAGACATGTTTTGGCATCGTACTCTGAAAAGCCATTTTTACTGCGATATCTAGAGAACTCTCTCACCTGTAGCCATCGAATTTACTACAGTGTGTATCTTTTACCAATAACCTTCAGACACGATACATAAAGCTTGTAGCTCAAATATCATCTAACGGTGGTATGGTAGGTGCTTAAACTTCTAATAACCTCTGGATGTGAAATGTAAGGCTTGTAGCTCGAATATCATCTATCAGTTGGTATGGTAGGTATTTAAACCTTTAAAAAACCCTCAATATGGAATTAAGGCTTGTAGCTCAAATATCATCTAGCATGATATGGTAGGTACTCAAACCTTCCCCCAAATTTGACGTGTTGAAATTAAAGAGCAAATATGAAGAGTGGATGCACACTTGGTTTGGCAGATAAAAGACTACCATTTCTGCCTTCTATCGCTGGTGCCAGTTTAAAGATTGGCCAAAATATGATTTATCTTTGATGATTAGTTTCACACATATTGATGCTTAGAAATTGAAACAAACAAAGCTTCGCCCAACATCAGAGCTATTTCAAGAAAAAAACCTTGACAGCAGGTATCAGGTACCTTACTTTTTTGAAAGATCGATTTCTTAAATCATTAAATGTGTGTGTTTGTTTGACAGTCCCAAATTTTGGGACCATTTTGATTACGTACCATAGTACTGGTTAGTTATACCTAAGCTACCCCCCTGACATTCCACGTCCGGAGGCTATTAGTTACAAATATACACAGTAGAAAATTTGAAGGCTTAAGGTGAGTCACTTTCCCAGTTATTGCTGTTTAAAAATGGCAATAGATTTCTCAAGTTTTTTGGCATCATACTCGGGTGCCAAAACATGATAAATCTATTCATAGTAGAGACCTAATACAGTACTTGGGTTTTTTAACAATTTTTTTTTACAGGAAATTCTGAGATGCTCAGGTGGGAAGCACTTGATGAACTGAAACAATGACCCAGAATCATTTGAGTTTAAAATTAAAAGATAAATAAGAGTTAAAATTTCAGGTTTTATTTCTTTGTATAAGAGTTCAATCTTAGCTTGTGTCCATTTTCAATGTGGAAAAACGTGGTTAAATGTGTTTTTTTTTTTTTTTTTTTTACCAGATGTGCCTTGATTACATTGATCACGATTACATTGCTCATCACCAATAGATACTGCTGACTAAGTAATGCAGAGATATTTTTTACTGTATAAGAATAAATAATCAGGGGGGTCCACATTTAGTATTTATGAAGCAGTGGTGTAGTAGTCCCTTGAGAAGTGGGTATACAATCCTGCAAAGTTCACCCTTTTTTTAAGTAATAAAGAAAAAAGGACAGTTTTAGAACCAGTGACATATAAAACAACTGTAACCCCAGTAAAATATAAATAGAACAAAAAGGGAAAAGAAAAACAAACTGAAGTGAGCCTCAACAACTAGCACAACTAACATTGTGGAACAAGTCAACCAATCTATATACATATATATTTTTATAAATATATACTGCATGTTGATAGGACTTTAAATTCTCGGTACATTCGAGTGGCGAGCTATCCGTGACCCTCGATCTCTGCCTGGGAAGCAAGTGATTGCCAGCGTCATTCTGTTTTGCCTCAACCACGGCGGCGGCAGGTACTGTTGCCCTGCCTCTTCCTGGAATACATGAACTGTGTGTGCAACCCCCTGCATCATATACATGAACTATTAGGAGAAGAATATTTTGTTTGTAACCAATGTTGTTTTGTTTGAATGTTGTCCTGATTTGTTACTGATTTTGGTGATTTGTTATCATTGGTACATGAACCTTAAAAGGGTGCTCTACTCATTTTCAAAATATAGTGTAATCGTATAGCCATTAGCATATTGCCCAAAAATACATAAATGACTGATTAAAACAGATAAAATAGGACTAAAATAGATCTCTTATCTATATATTGTTTGTTCGCTGTGTACAGTGTCTTTTGGTTGTTGAATATCTGGTGATGATTTTGATTGTTCATTAAACTGCTGGCTTTTTGTTCTAAATTTTATTCCCTCTCTGGTGTCTCACTGCCACTCCGCGAAACTAGCTCAGTAGCTTACTTCACTCTGCCTAACAGTAGAGGGGCTACACAACTCTAACCAAAAAAATCTGTCATTTCTACTAACTATGATGAAATTATCATGCGTTAATAAGGAGCAGTTTGTACTTACAGTATTACTAGTCACACAAGCAGAATGGATATTTGAAAAATGTACAATATTCATCATGAGGCAAACGTGTTTTGGTTATTTTTTAGATTTTTTTTTTTTTTTTAATTATTCCATTTGTTTTGCACTCCACAGGTCTGGCCATTCATTATTGATAACTACATAAAACAAAAAACAAAAAAATGATGCATCTCCCTGTCTCTCTCACAAACACTATTGTGATCACAACATTCGCCACGCAAATGTACAGAGAATTGAAAGTCCTGTCAACATGCAATATACATTTATTAAATGCATAAGACACACCTGTAACTCATTCATTGCCAATGACTGCTAAAGAAGTCAATTTTTCCTGGCCTGGCAGTAAATCAGTTAATTATCCTACTGTACATCGCTGGCATTCATAGAAGAATAAAAATGTATTACTTGCTGCAAATGCCTAATGGAATTTGCCATTTTGGAGAAAAATATTTTAACTAATTCATTGCCAATGATTGCTATAAAAGACCATTTTTCCTATACTGGCATTGAATTCATTATTCTGCTGTACATAATTGGCATGTATTGCAGAAAAAGATTGCATTACTTGATGCAAATAACTAATCTGCCATTTGGCAAAAAAAAAATGTAATTATGGGGTCAAATTCTGATATTTTCTGTATTACGATGTATAAGATGCACCAACACTTTAGCAACAATGTCAAAACTATAGCAAAACAGAATGAATACGTATATTCTTTTGGAAAATCTTTATATTTTCTTGTGTTCATATCTGTAAGTTATTTTCTTACAACAGCTCGTGTTAGCTGAGTTTGCTGCAGCACTATTTTCAAAAGAAACAGGCAGACTTGTGAGATATACTGTAGTCAAAATGGCTGTTTGAGTATTGAAGCTTGCCAGTCCCTGGTTTAGATCAAGAGATGGAAACCACACAATGCAAAGGACAAGCTAGAAATCACTAAAAATGTACAACAAAATGTCACAAAAATCTGACCCCAAACAATAGTGTAGTTATGTAGTAGCTTCTGCTTTTTATGTTGTGTACCAACTGGGATTGGTCCACTTCAGATGTAATACATCTTTTTGGGCGCTGGTGAATTATATTGTGATCCTAATTGTTTGATACAATGGATGGCTAAGAAGACGATGTGCTGTATAATGTTTGAACATGTAATGCTTTAGGTAACAATAGATAATCCCCCTGAGCAGAGCTGACCACTATTTTCTCCCCTCATATCACTGTGCCATGTCAACTGTAAAATTCAGACTATGTTCGTCCACCCCCATCTTCTGCCTCCTTTTTTCCCCTCAGTACTAGTTAATTCCATTTTTTTCCTGCATTTCTGCATACTCTTGATTTTAATGTGCCAAAAACAGACCAGGCTAATAAGTACTAATTTGTGTCAAATCTTGCCAGGGCTCTTTGTCTCTCCATCGCCCTCATCAGGTCACCCTCCAGCTTCTGCTTGGCATTCAATTAATGTCCCTCATCCCATCAGAGCAGATCACATCAGTTCCCTCATCTATACTACATGCTCTGGCCATCCAAGGCTTGGTTATCATGTCTGTCTAATGCCCGGTGCCGTTGTGTCAACCACAGAAGTTGTGTGAATCTGGTGGAAACCTTCATGTTAAAATATGAAACGATGGCTTCTAAAACTTAGATATACCACCAAGCTATAGAAGATGGTCCTGGACAATCCTTTCATTTTATTTTATTTTTTGTCTGCAGTCAACTTTAGTAACCGGCAACTTCTTTGTGAAGCTGGAAGTCTTCATTGGTGCAGAAATGTAATATTCCATATTGTTTATTCACAAATACGAGCATTTTTTCATGTATGGGTCAATTAGAAAAGTATTGGAACAAAGAGGTTATTTTGTTTATTTTAATTCTAGTGGAGAGAAATGGGGAGGATAAGGTCTTGGATATCAAGGTGTGAATAGATGAGATCATTCATCCATTTTCTATAGCTGCTTATTCTCTCACTGGGGTCGCTGGCTTTCTGGTGCATATCCCAGCCATCTTTGGGTAGTGGGGGACACCCTGAGTTGGTTGCCAGTCGTACGCAGGGCACACAAAGACAAACCACCATTCACACTCATAATCACAATTGCACCTAAGGGCAATATGGAGTGTCCAATACACATAAGATGCATGTTTTGTTTTGTTTTTTGTTTTTTTAATGTGAGAGGAGACTGGAGCGCCCAGGGAAAACCCACCTGAGAACAGGGAGATCATGCAAACTCCACACAGGTAAGGAACAGAACAGAGGACATCTGAACTACATGGCATCAGAATAAGTTATTTTAATGACTTTCTGACACAATTTGAATATTATTGCAGTGGAAAAAAAAAATCTTACATCATCAAAAGTATTGAGCCTGTTACGTCCGGCCAGAAAATATTCAGCTTTGAACATCAAAATACAGTGGGCCCCTGTGTTACAAGATTAATCCGTTCACCGGTTGGGCTCGTAAGACAAATTCACCGTATGACAGGCTAACCAAACCTATGTTAAATAGATAATGCATTTAGAACCCCAGGTAAAAACATCAAAATTGTACATGCATATTAAAAATTGGTACCAAAATAGTATAGTAACTGCTACGTATATATAACATACATGTATACAATTAGAAAACATCATAAATAAAAAATAAATAAAGGATTTATTTACATTTGAGTGGCGCTTCTTATGGGTGGACTTTCACTTATATAGCGCTTTTCTACCTTAGGTACTCAAAGCGCTTTACACTAACTAGTCATTTACCTACTGATGAAGCAGCATCAGGAGCAATTGGGGTTCAGTGTCTTGCTCAAGGACACTTAGACACGGTCTCGATGGTCGGGGGATTGACCCCATTGCCTTTCGACTGGAAGACGACCACTCTACCATCAAGCCATGCCGCCCATGTTCCCTAGTAAGGGTAGCCTAGGCTAGGCTAGCTTCGTATTTCTTGATTATCTCCAGCTTCATTTCCATATAAATCATCTTCTTACTTCTGTCTTTAACATCACTAGCAATCTTGGGACCCATGGCTAACCCATTCAACTCGAATTAAGCAGTAACATGCACTATAAATACGGTTTTGTAACCACTCACGATAGAACAAAACTTTACCGTTCCACCATTTTGAAAAGAGTGAGGCCGACCAGTATCAGACCAGCATTGTAGTGACGCGTTGCATGGAAGCAGTTTGACGGCAATAGTAAATAAGTGCAATTACCTAAAAACACCAGCAGATAGAGGCAAAACAACACAAATACAGCCTACTCCATATAGTCATGACAGGTGTTTTTGTCTCAAATACCATAAAGAGTGGACAAAAAAACCCTCAGTATTCCACATCACAACATGAAAAAAAAAACGTAAGCCAGGGATGCTGTAACAGGAGGGTTCACTGTAGCAGGGCAATTAAGGGTCCGGATCATAGTGCAACAAAAAAGGACAATCTTCTTTACTGTTGAAAAACGTATTTATCCAACAGCTATCTCAAAAAATGTGCTTAATACGACTTACAAGCAACTCTGCTTGTATCTCAGAATGTTCGTAAGTCGAATGTTCGTATGTAGAGGATTGTCTGTATATTGTTTATCAATATGACTCGTATCATATTGTGTCATTACGTTGTTGTGTTTTTTTTTTTTGCATCCGGTTGTTTTAAAGCAAACAAACGAGTTTATGGCATTTCTTGAAAAGCATGCTCACATACTTGGAGAGTTGGGGGGGCTGATATGGCGTCGTTGACAGCCCTTTTCATTCCATTCATCTATTCAACGTGCATCTTTTTGTGTGCGCGTGTGTGTGCGTGTGCGTGCGTGTGCGCGTATGTGTGTGTGTGTGTGATCTTGGTTACAATTATCCAGAGTCAATACTAATGGAATGAAGGATCTTTCATCAGTTTAATCTAGAAAATCGCAAATTGACACAGATCCACCTCAACGTGTGCAAGAAAACGACATACATTTTATGGGGGACATTGGAAAGAAAGATCAATCAGCAACGAGGCCGTGTTACGTTTTCGCCCCCTCTTGGCAAGTATGGTTGTGCGCATGTTGATTCAGAAAATAATTATATACAGTAATGCTCTTTTAAGCTAGATCTAATAAAGCCAGCAAGAAAAAAAAAACACGTTTGGGTGCAATTTTTAATGATAACAATATATATTTTTCCTTCTGAGTACTACCGGTAAACTTGCTGCTTAAATTCCCATATTTTTTTTAAATGAAATTAAAAACACTTTTTGAGATGTACATTCAGAATATTTAAACATTGTTTGTTGCCAACGGGGTTATCCAACAGATTGCCAGAAAACCCATTCAAACATCACAATACCATTACCTGGTGTTTCTCACCTATTTAATTCTAAATCTCAATCATGCCAATGTTATTTCTGGCAATTACAAATATTTCTGCTCAAATAGAGGCAATTGCTCACTCAAGAATTGTGGAGGATGCCAACCTTATTAATATCAACCTCGTACAGTATTAGAGTCATGCAATCTCATGAATTTCAGTTGGCCTTTATCATTTTTGAATGCAGACCCTCCGCCTTCACACTTATTTGCAGGAGCTTGAGCTGAGGGATGTTGAATATTAATTATTGGTCCATATGTGGAATATATAGTATTCATCTGAATCTTACAGCTCAAACATATCTAAAGTTCAAAGGTTTGTAGAATTTCATTTGAATGATCATTGTTCATTTCTTTTAGTTGATAATAGTCAGCTTTGGTCTCACTCTAAGCTGGTGTCCAAATGCAGCCAGCTTGGAATCCAATTCAGGCATGATCCTAATGGGGACAAGTGCTATAGAAAATGGAAGGCCGGAGGTATAAAATGCTTAACTTTCTTTAAATTTCATAACAAAAGCATAATCACTGCATCCAGAATTTCACCAAAAATATCCTGCTATTGCAATCAGAATTAAGCCTTCAAAACAGTTTGAAATACAGTGGTGCCTTGGATACAAATTTAATTTGTTATCTTGTCTGTCTACATGTGTTGCTCCATTGTTTGTTCATAGCTCCATTGCTGAAAGGCTTACAGTGTTACCCTTCTAAGCCTTCTCATTGGCTAATGCGTTGATGATGTTTCGCATCATTTGTTAGCATTAACTAGGTGGATTTAAAGGCTAAATAAAATATGTGGTTGATTTATGTACACATCATGTAATTTTGTTTGTAACTTTGTTTTGTATTTAAGTTTAACAGAAAACTTGGAACTGGAAATGGTAATAATCAGAAATAATCACTTTGAAGACTGCCATATATTTGCTTCTTGTGAAGTGAGCAGAGGTCACCGTTACCATACAGTGTGCAGTGTCTCAAATTTGCACTCACAAATCAAAGCAAAAAAAAAAAAAAAAAAAAGAATCTGCCAAATGATGGATGGTGTGTAAAAAAAACAAAAACAAAATCAGCAGCCAAAGACTCCACCTCACCCATAACCATTAGCACAAAAGGTGTTTAAAATAAATGCATTAACTTGTTGAAAGGTTGAACATAGCTATGCGCGTAGCCTGTTTGTTTCACACTTCAAGACATGTTAGTGCTTTGCAGGAACCAAACCCCGTGTCTGGACAATGATCTTTGACCCTTTTTATGGAGCAGGCATCCATGAATGACCTTTGCTATGGCATTAGAACTTGACCTTTGAGAGCTAAATATGCCTATGCCTTGGAATAGTGACCTCATTTTCAAAACATTTGTGCGACTTACACCCCCACTTTGTTGCAAATAAAGTCATCAGGATTCGTATATATGTGTACTGTATGTATGTATCCTTGCATTTATGGATGGATTTACTTTACATGTTTCTTCAAATCTTAAATATAATCTTGTTTTGCTCATAAAAATTGTACTAGCAGGATACAGACAGGAGAAGTAAGTAAAAAGAAAATAGTACAACTAAGAAGGAGTCACCTAAGGGTTGAGACAAGATTCCATCGGTCAAATTTTGTCCTTACAAGCAAATGACAGCATACAGCCGTTTCCTGTCCTCATTCCATCCACTTCCACACCTTTTCTTCCTGCTGCTGATTGAAAACGATTGGATTTGGCCAGCATATGCCAAACATGATCAGTGTCTTATCCTGGGGCTTGTAGCATAAAGGAAAGACACCAATATCACAAAGCTGAAGAAAGGATAAGAAAGGCAACAATGATCATCATCATTCTTAATTTATTTCATCTAAAAATTGAAAAAAGAATTTTGTATGGGTTTAACAAGTTTTAAAGTTGAAAAAAGAGCATTTAATAAATGACTCTTCCACAAAAGCAGAAGAAAATAAAATGTTTTTTTAAAAATGTATGGCCGAGCAGTTCCACAAAACAAATGAAAAATGTTTATGCCAACTGCTAATTCAACGTTCTGAAAAACCTGGCAGAGTATTCGATAAACATTCGGATTCTACCACATTTATTAGAAAACTATCAAGTGCTGTACGTCTGCATTGCTTGCACACAATAATGCTTAGACAGGGCAATTAAGTAGGCCTTCCGAATAATGAGGCGCGGTACAATGGTCATGTCATGAGATCATATTTTGTTATAACGATTTACTAATGTGCATCCAATCCGGAGGGTGCATATATATGAACGTATATGCTTAAATGCTTGACTAAAGGTTCGAGACGATAGAGCAATAAATGATGAAAGCGATGGAATTCATCATGAATGTAATTAACAGTGTCAGTGTTGTGCATGTGCGTGCAGGCGTGTGCATTCTTGAGCGCGGAAAGCGGAGCTCTCCATGGTGCCCCATCTCCAATGCTAAACAGACCTGAAAGGTTAAAGGAAAAAAATAATTAAAAAAATAACGTAAAAAAACATAAACAAAATCAATCTTGAATCTTGAATCATTCTTTTACGTATACTCAAATTTCAGTTTTAAATGTTCCATTAAAAATGTGATAAATATTTTTTTACAAAATTAAACAGCCAAACAGCGTGTTCTTTTTTGGTAACTGTATTTTCTTGTAGGTGACAATCCATTGTTATTATAATGATTGATTAATGCAAAACATTATACAGGAAATGATCTAACATAATATCAGTGATTATTTAAAAAAAAAGGCCTTTTTTCTAGTGTTGTTGAAAATGTTGAAGCTTGTAATTTTATTCGGATCTTTTGAGGAGGCGGTTGATGTCACTATAACCCGTGTCAATTCCTCGCTAAGTAACGGTCAACCCGTGGTGTAGGCCATGAGGAATTTCCAAATCAACTATGAACTTTGTCACTTCAAACATCGGGTCCTTTTCAAGTCTATAGGCCAGTGGGTTGCATGTTCGAAGCATGCTCTTTGCCATGAGTTGTTTTGCTGAGAGTTTTGCTTTGCAGAAACACGCCGCACATTCAACTGGGTCACTAACCTTCATCCTGCGTCAAAAATGCAGTTTTTACCCCAGAAGAGGGAAGGAACGGGGTGTATTCATCAAGGAGGGCAAATGTTGTGACTCTCTTAGAAACTGGTGATCTTCAGTCACTTTGTGCATATGCTTTGGTGGCTAAATCCCAATTAGAGTCGGCTGACACGCTGCTCTATTCATGCGCGGCCCTGCCTGCATACATTTGCTGAGGAATGAACGGCTTAAATGGATGTGCCGCTAAATGCGTCGGACACCAGAGAGAATCGGCCTGAGTGACACTTTCTTTCTGAGGCGCTCGAGTGAGAAAAGGTATGAATTTATAAGGTACACCGAAACACATCAATTTACAAGACTTCACGCGCCTTTGTCCGAATCTCCTCATGCGAAACAAAGTGAGTTTGAACCCGGGAAATGGGACTGAAAAAGGAAAAGTTTCCACAGGCTTTGGATTGCCAACACGTTTGAGTAAAATCTTGAACGGCTTTATTTGTGTATTCTTTATTTGCACTCCCGTTAATAGGATTTGCAATATAGGTTAAAATCTCAATCATGTCACCTGGTGCGAGTCCCACATTAAGGTCAATGACTATTCTTGGGAATCTCAATCCACCCGCATTAAGCAGCTGGTCGGCTCTTGATGGAGCTTACACGTTGCAGCTTTCCCTCATGAATCAACGTCCGTGTGACAAGGGTGGTCAAATACCTTAATCTTTATTTTAATCGCTATCTGCTTGGCTGGGTTACATCGGGGGCAAAAAAAAAAAAAAGATGTCTTCAATGCTGCGCAGTGATCTGTTTTCTATTGAAAGAGGTGTGACTATGACGTATGCGAAGTTGTCCATTTCCATAAAGAGGAATAATTAATTAATTCTTTCATTTTTGTTTTTTTTTGTTTTTTACAAAGCCTCTTCTAAAACGTGGGAATCTTTCAGAAATAGGCCACACTGCAAAGTGGGACAATGATTGGGCAGTTGAATGGGCCAAACAAAGTTTTATGGGTCGACATAAAAAATGTGTTTTCTTGTGAGCTCACAGGGGTCTTAAATAGTGGGCCATTGAAACCAATCCAGGAGAGGTGGTGGTGAACCCTTGGCACCGCTCAAGTGTAGTCAGCGAGCATGAATGGAGATCCCTGGTGGGGCATTGCTCTCTGTATTTACGCCTTGCTTTGCAGACAGGTTGTTCCTCTATATTCAGGGCTCATCAATGGCAAACCAGTTAAATCAGAGCCCCGCCGCTTATATAGTAAAACGTCCAAAAAGAACTGGCAAGTGCAGGCTTAGGCACCGATAAAGCCTTCCTCCCCCTTTCAAATACTCGACTTCTTCCCAGGTCGTAATTAAATAGCTTTACAGTTGCCACTCCTGAGTGCCTCCACAATATTGTTATAAAATAAAGATCCGAGCATGTAATTGATGTTTCGTTTTCTTGCGAAAAAAAGACACAATACCGCTGGTCAAACCATTTAAAGTCATCTAATTTTCCATCCCATTTGCTTGCAGGCCTGCTTTCATGCTTGACACAGCCAGCCTTTGACTTCTCTTGTTGGCTTCTGTGTGCACACTGGAATGACTTTAAGGCAGAGAAGTCCTTCCTTGAACAATACAGGACTTTTATTATATTAGTTCGGAGATATTAGGTGCTTTTTTGGGGGGGAGGGGGGGTGTTAATAAATAACCCCTCTGCACAGCTAGGCGCAAACATTGCGTCTATTGATGAAATTGTTAGTGTGTCTTTGAGTGGAGGCGCGCACAGGAGGAAGGCGCAACGCTGGAGGCCTGCACTTTCACCCGCTCACCGAGATCGAAATGCATTGTTGGTAAAATTCACGGCATACACAAAGCTCACAGATCTAGAGCGCATCATTTCAATTCAACGCGTTTGATCAAAAACATGACGTTGTCTTAAATTTGTATGAAAAGCTTATCCAGTCTAACATCGCTTTCGTCAGAATGACCACTTGTTATGTCCAAGTGGACAGGTCAAATGTCAACATGTTCACGGTCCTTGTTCTCTTTATCTCTTTGGAGTCATCACTGCATTATCAAAGGACCTTTATGTCAGTTAAAGAAAAAAAACTACGGAGAACCAGATGTTGACGCCTTCCTTTTCCATCCATGAGCCTCCTTTTTCAATTTTACTGCCACTGATGCGCATGCTATTTTGTGTGTGCAAGTGGATCAATGAACTAGACAAGCATTATTTTCTTTTTCCTTTCTCCATCTATTTTCTGCTTTTTATTTTTATTTTATTGATTATTTGCGCTCTCTCTAACTCTCTCTCTCTCTCACGCACACACACACACACACGCACACACACACACACACACACATATATATATATATATATATATATATATATATATATATATATATATATATATATATATATATATATATATATATATATATATATATAATTCCCTTGCAGCACAAATTATCATATTTTTGTAATCTTATTTGTCTCGCAATATTTTGTCAGACTTACCAGATTCATAGAACTTCATACGTGTGTGTGTGTGTGTGTGTGTGTGTGTGTGTGTGTGTGTGTGGTTTTACCTTTGCAGTAATGCGAGAAGTTTTCAATATTTGCTAAATCCTACCAAATAAAAGATAATTTAAAATAACATACACATATACGATAATTTGCGCTGCATGGGAATGATAAAGATGCTGGCGCTTATTTTGACGTTTTTTTTTCCGCACGTCTCCTCCTGTTGCTGGTCCTTCTTTTTCAGTACCTGTCTGATCTCAAGCCGGCACACGCCGAGAGTCAATAGAAGTTAACAAGTCCTCTAAACTTCCCTGATCCTTTTGTCTAAGTAAGGACACAAAGGAGGGGGAGAATGGTGCGCTTTGAAGTATACAAAAAGCCAAAAGAATGCCGGCAGAGTAGATTTAAAGTAGCCATTGATTCCTAAAACCTGGCGTGAATGGAAAGAATGGAAAGGGATGAGGATTTATGGATAAATTATACAGTGGATTTGTCAGTTAAAATATCGGAACTGTCTGGAGGACAAAGCCACATGCTGAGGATTAATGGCTGCTCTGGACCTTTGATTATGCATTCTCTTTTCTCTGCCCTTGACAAATTGGATTTTGGGGATGGGAAGGTCGCCTGGCCTTTTGTGTCTCTTGACCAGTTTGGAGCAATTCATTATGCGGCGGGGTGAGGGAAAGTCTCCATGTGACCATGCAGGCCGGTGCGCTGCACTGTCCTCACAGCTGCTGGCTTAGCCCAGCTCTCTCACCCTCACGCGCGCGCGCCCGCAAACTCAGGACCACTCTCCTCCCATCTGAGCCACACTCGCATCCCGGGCCGCGTGGGGAGGGGGTGGATGGTGGGATGTGTGGGGGGGTTACCTTGCCTGCACCCATGACTAGAAAAGCGGGGTGCATAACGCCATCGCGTCACTTTGAGGGCGTATATCGGCCGGTCCTCCTTCTCTCTCTCTTTTTTTTTTCTCCTTGAACCCTCTTCCTTGCACTCCCTCCCTCGGCTTCCATCAGCCTTCATGGTTCTGATCTCACCCCACGCCATGCAAGCCACCCGGGCGTCCACCACTCTTAGTGTGGTTTCAGATTGTGGAATTCCGGCAGGGCTCCGGATAGGTCCGGTGCCTGGCGTCTTTAAATTGGGGAAGTACCTGTCAGACCGCAAAGAAGTTGGGCCCAAGAAAAAGGTAACCCGAGGCAATTTGGAAGCTTATTTGGTATTTTATTTTAAGTCATTTTATTTAACACGCCGCAACTCAGTTTTAACTTTACGCACTTGCTGGTTGACTGGCAAATATATTATACCTCAGCATTCCATTAGATTTTGATTTATTTATTTTTTCTCCCGCCTGTTAAAAAATACAGTTTGCATGCGCCAAAGACGTATACATCATCTCTTTTATTATCGAAATTAGAAGAATTTGGGCTTTTTTTAAGCAACACTGTCAAGCCCGATTTCTCCTATTAATCAGTTTGTCCTGTCAAGCTGGAAATAATTGTGCCCAATAAGCGGCTACCTTGTCAGTCTGGGCGTCTACTTAACCGTTCTAATGGGCGAGTTGGCCTGCTGTGTTCGCTTTCATGCCCTCAGCAGCCTCACATTTCCTTGCCTGGCGGGGCTCTTATCCCGATGAGTTTTTTAATTTTAATGGAATCTGGCCACAGAAAGATGTCACTGAGGCTTGGGGTGATGAAACAAAAATATATACTCTATTATAATGTTAAAAAAAAAAATTGGATTCAGTGTGTGCAGCAGTCTCGGCCTTTGTTTTTATTCTTTTCTTTTTTAAAAGATCAATTTAAAAAGCCAGCGACCTGTCAAAGATACAAGTTAACAGTTTGCCCTTAAATGCATCTCGTGAGTGATCCAGTTATTGTTGAGGTTGTCAGTGGTCTTGATTGATGCATCTAAATGCGTGGCCTCGGGCTGAGGGCGTTCATCAGGTGCAATCTCCGTGTCAAATGTCACGCTTGAATCTTTAATGTTCTTGAACAGTTTAAAAACGCTTTGACACTCCTCAAATTCGTTTCCCACATCAACTCAATTAGGCCTGTTTGTCATTCACTTTAGTTAATTATCAACAGAGCGGATAAAGACGCATTAACGGTGTTTTGGTCATGCTTGAGCGCAGCACCTTTAGGTGCCAGATAAACTTGTGGGATTAAGATATCAAGAGGAATCAACATATAAATATATGAGTGTAGAAAAGAACCGGAAATACATTAGGTGAATTTCTGTAATCTCTTAAAAAAAATCAAACAATCAAACAAGCAAAAAACGTATTGTATTATCAGATCCGCTTGGTGCGTGAAGAATGTGTGGATGAATCCGGGTGTCCCGTGTCAGACTGGATCGGATACATCCGCGCCGCCAGAAACAGTCAAGAACAAAATCTCGAAGCTGTGTCTGACCTACCTGGTGGACAGGTAAATATTAATTCCACCTAATTTCTTGATCATTCACAAAGCAACATTCGGAGGATTTAGTTTAACTTTTTTTTTTCCCAATTATGCTTGCTTTTTTGGATATATTCTAAGATATTTTACCGCACGATGAGAGAAATTCCTGCAGGAGAAGAGCTCAGTGTTTGGTACTCTCACGCTTTGGCCCAATGGTATGACATGCCCACGACCGCCACCCCAACACACGACGAGAAAGGTAAGCGAAACTTCTGCTGAAATTCCTCTCATTTTTGGAACGTGTATAATAAAAAAGAACAACTCTTAAAAAAATAAGTATCTTCCCATCGATATCATAGACGGCCTATCACTGCACTATTGAAGGCAGGCATGATCGCTCTTTGCCTCAATCTCACCGGGATGGGATTCAATTCATTATCGTAATTTTCCTCTGCCCTCCCACCCACATCCCCCCGAAACGTTGACTTAAATGTTTATAATGGTTTCGTTAAAATCCATCACACTTGCTTGTAAGGAAATAATATTGCATCACAGCTTCAATCAACACATAAAGATAAATGTATATATATACAGAAAAGAAATCAAATCGTTACCACCATCCTGTAAAATTAAATCAATTTAAAAATAAGGTTCAACCGTAAATATTTTAACATTTTGCATGAAGTTTATTCGACCAATATCAGCTATATCGTCTCCCTTCTTCAAGTGGTTGTGATTTGGGGGATTATTGGAAATCCCTGCAATCTCAACAAAACACAAACTCATTTGGAGTTAATCCATCAAAAAATAAACAAGAACACACAATGTTTACAAATAAATGTCCTTAATGCACGAGTAGGCTCATATTTATCACATTATCTCTTTTTTTCGCTGAGCGCTCAAAAAAGAAATCTGGACGAGTAAACCACTATGTTTTTTTAAACAAAATAGATAGATGGATGGAAAGATAGATAGATAGATAGATAGATAGATAGATAGATAGATAGATAGATAGATAGATAGATAGATAGATAGATAGATAGATAGATAGATAGATAGATAGATAGATAGATAGATAGATAGATAGATAGATAGATAGATAGATAGATAGATAGAGTTTATGCAGCCGAGAAAACTAAGGAGGCTACTGATTCAGTCCGGGGTTAATGAATGTCACGGTTCCATTAATATTCATTTATTCAAAAGCAAATAAATTCAAAAAACAAGTGCTTCACGGTAAATTAGGTGGGTGCGTTAAGGCATTGTGACCTAATGAATGCTAACTTTTATGTGGGGTGTATATTGCCCTGATTCCGGGCCCAGCACACCGTGCATGCGCTCCTAGACATACGCTGGCACCCTTTATGAGGCGTCAACAGATGGGCCAGCGTCATTGTTTCTGCAGACTTGCGATTTCAAGCCACAGCTGCTGTCACTTCCACGGGAAAGAGCCCAGAGAGGAAAAGTAGAATCGTCAATGCATCGCCAGATTGGGCTGGGCGTTTGCTCTTTTGATGGGCTCCATTAACAATGGCCCGGGTGAGCATTACAAAATCATTACATCTATATCAACCTCTGAATACTCGCCAGGGAGTCATTAGAAAGATGACTCACCCTCGCTGTCACCTTTTGGATCCCGGGTCCCACTGACTAGAGGCCTGATTTGTTAAAAGTGTATGTAGTCAAAGGAAATGGTCCTTAAATAATAATTATGGTATAACGAAATATATAGCTATTTCTCGGGTTCCATAATAACTGTTCTGATAGTAGAGATTGGTCTATTGTTGAATCGCAAATATTCTTGGATTGTAACTTAAAATTTTAGTACTGTATAACTTCATTGCAACTTGTCTAATATTTTCAACCATCTCAATATTCAACTAAATAAGGAAACCAAAATGTTCTAATCACTTTTGAAATGCAAATGAACAGCAACCATAGTAAACATTTGAAATAAATTAACCCCTTTATTATTATTATTATTATTATTATTATTATTATTATTATTGTTATTGTTATTGTTATTGTCATTATTATTATTATTATTATTATTATTATTATTATTATTATTAGTGGTAGTAGTAGTAGTAGTAGTAGTAGTAGTAGTATTGTAGTAACAGATGCTAAATTGGATCTGTGAATTATCGCCAATTATTATCAAATCTTATACAAATATATTAATTGTAATAATAACTATAAAATTGTTATTTTGTTATAAACACATTTCGAAGTATTTGAGACAGCGTAAAAGGTTCTCATTTATTTCGCAAAAATATGTGCAAGTGGCATGTGATTGCAAACAATGCGTATTGCAGGCGCTTTATTTATTTACGATATTCTTCACCTTTTTTTGTGTGCAGGTGAAGAGCGTTACATTTGCTGGTACTGCTGGAGAATCTTTAAATACCCAAATACACTCAAAGCCCACGTTCACTTCCACTGCGCCCTGAGTAATGGTCGCGGGTTCATGAACAGCGAGCAAGCCAGAGGCACCGAGACCTTCAGCAGGTCTCCAAAGTCTGGAGACATCCCCAACACGTCTTCCTCACCCAGGAGCTCCTCTCACAGCTTCTCCTCTATCTCCGACTCCAGCAGAAGGTCACTGAGCGCACCTTATTTGGGCAAGGCTGGATTGATGAAGAAAAGTAGCTCCGACGAGCAGGACAGAGCTCTGGACATGAGCGTCACTTCGTCCCGGAACCAAGGACACCTTCTCGGCCTCGGTGCAGCCTCCTCGATGCTGACCTCCATGGGCTTCCACCCGGGCGTCCGCTCCGCGTTCAAGCCCGCGGGCGTCGCGAAGGTTCTAGTCGGTGATGCGCATCGAGAAGACGCCGGTTCCAAGACGAGCTTCGGCAAGGTCATCGGGAACATGAAACCGATGCGAAACGAGACACTAAACGGAAGCGGGAACCCAGCGGCCAAGTGCGCCCCGGGGATGGTTGACCCTCCCAGCATGGTGCCGTGCGCCAACGCTATCAGAGGCTTCCCACTGCTCCCCCATATAGAAGAAACGTCGGCTTTCAAACACGTGGAGAGTCGAGTGCACGCCGGTCTGTCACCATCCCGGTACCCTCACATGCACCCGGGACTCCATTTTGAAAGATTCTCTCTTCCCAACTTCGACGGTGTCAAGACTTACGGCGGAGACTGCAACATCCCGTTGATGCCCTTCACTGTTTACAACGGGGAGCTTCTGTACAGTTCGCCATATTATCCTCTGAAATTCCACTTCAGCAATCTCCTCAAGTACCCGGAGTCCATGCCCTACTTTGGCGCACCGTCCCTGAGCCAAGAGATGGGCACAATCACCAACATTGACCGCGAGATAGCCATGCACACGCAACAGCTATCAGAAATTGCAAATGAGAAGAACCGAACAAGGCTAGACCCTATGCCCGCGGGCAGCACCAGCAACGCCAGCTCCGGCAAACCAAAAAAGGGACATTTATGTCTGTACTGCGGGAAACTGTACTCCAGGAAATACGGGCTCAAAATTCACATGAGGACTCATACCGGATACAAGCCGCTTAAGTGCAAAGTGTGCTTCAGGCCTTTCGGGGACCCCAGCAACCTCAACAAGCACATTCGGCTCCACGCGGAGGGCAACACCCCCTACAGGTGTGACTTCTGCGGAAAGGTTCTCGTCCGGAGGAGGGATTTGGAGAGACACGTCAAGTCCAGACACCCTGGCCAGAGCGTAAAGAAGATGGACGACAAGGCGGGCCTGTTCGATGACGCCGAGCTCAAAAGCGACAATGACAGCGACGTGGACGTCTGCTTCACTGACGACCAAAGTGAGCCCGAATCCAGCAAGAATAACGACTGAGACAATCGGGAGGAAAAAACAAACAAACAAACAAACAAAAACCCAAATAATAATAATAATAATAATAATAATAATAATAATAATAATAATAATAATAATAATAATAATAATAATAATATATTATTATTATTATTATTATTATTATTATTATTATTATTATTATTATTATTATTATTATTATTATATAACAAACTCTCCATCAACAGGCATATATCTGGCGTTGAGTCATGTTTTCCTCACATGTTAATTCTAAACACCAATAATTTGGACCATGCCAGGCAGCACAATTTATTGACATTTATACAGCTCTTTTCCAAAGCGGGTTCTCCCGTAACACATCCCATAATACTCTACAAGAATCAACTCACGTAGTAGACGATGTATGAAGCTCATTTGGAAACTGTGTTAAAATATAAAATTGTTTCAGTCTGACGCTCTCTGTCGATTTTTCAAATTCTACAAAATGTTTCAAACGTATAAGCCTATATGTGTCACGACCTTTGCCTGTTTTCTTTATTTACATATTTTCGATTAGTAAAAGTTTGTTTTAAAATAATTAAAATACATCTTTCATGCTTCCCGTTTGCCGGACTTTTGACAAAAGAACACGACATTCCAATATAGGCCTGCAGGCGCAAAACTGGGGGGAAAAAAACCCAAATTATGATCATTTTACTTTCAGCAACAGGTAAAATGACACATTTACCACCAGTCACATTTATCTGACAACGACCTCAACTGCACTTTACGGAGAACATTTAATTGCATCCAAACAACTGCCGGGTGATTATTATGACAATTAAACATATTTCCTTGACTTCTTTTAAGACCCAACTTGCGCCTCTAATAAATACACTTATATTTGCACTTTTTTTTGCCGAGGCACTCTTTTCTTAAAGAAGCAAACATGCGTGTTTATTTATGGAATTATTTCTGAGAGAAAAAAAAAATGTATTGATCTATGTAAAGATGTGTAAAGGATATTTCACATGACTGTGTTACAAGTGTGTTTATACGTCAAATTGTCAACGAGGACAATATTTTACCCCGGCTCTAAATGTGGTTGTCATTTTTAAATAAATTCAACAAAAATGTTTGGACTGTGTGTTTTCTATTATACGACTTCATCAAGACCTTGTTTAAACTGCAATTCCTGTGATTCTCTTTAATCTTAACGTATCCTGTAAATTTAATTTGCTGTATTCGAATTTCAGAGAGCTTTTACGATCCTAAAATAATAATAATGATAATAATGATAATAATAATAATAATAATAATAATAATAATAATAATATTAATAATAATAATAATAATAATAATAATAATAATAATAATAATAATAATAATAATAATACATTGGTATTAATTAATCAAAATTTCAACTCCTGCTGCAGCTACTACCGCAATTGTTGTACATGTCAACCATTCATTTCCCTAGAGCTGCTTATCGTTGCTTATCCTCACTCGGTTCGCTGGATCCTATCCCAGCCGTGTTTTTGTGCACTATCAAAAAGTGTGTGTGTGTATATATATATATATATATATATATATATATATATATATATATATATATACACAAACACAACAAGTTAAGCATTTATTTTAATGTTTCTGCTGCCTTCCCTCTATTTTTCTGTTTATAATTAGCCATCTGCCGTCTTTGTGTTCCTCAAAACTAAAGACCTCATGTTACAGTGGTGCAGTGCGTACACTTGCCAATGCAGGTGCACAACATTCTTAAAGAACTCAAAGGTGTGACCTTGATGTGAGTTCTGAAACCATTTGTTTTCATTTCCAAGGCAATCGACAGGTCGTCTTATGTCCACCATTGCCATGGAAATGGTACAAAGAAGCAAAAGCAACAAACTAGAAGAATCCACACGTTTTTTAAAATATAATGAAATATTATGTCCTGAATGGACTGATTAGTAACATGAGACAATTAATTAATTATTTTTTTTCATTAACTTTCGGCATTTGACCAAAATTTAATGAAGACTGACTGATGTAAACAATTCAGTTGCACATTGATTACATCCAATGCACAATTAGCATTTTTGATGTAGGAGTCTGTTTGTTGGCCATTTAACCAAAATCTCCTACAATAACACAAGTGGCAGGTTAACATTTCTCCTAATGTAGTATGTCATTTAGTATGATTAATGTTTTTTGTTAAGCCAATCGAAAACTTGCCAACAAGTGTTTTTACGAAAGATCAAACTCTGTGTGCTCCAGGTATAACTGTTGTCTGCCTTCCACAACTCAGACCAAATTCACACACCATAAATCATATATATTGGTGCATATAAGGAGTTTCTCCTGCCTTGCTCGGAGTGATGTGAAGTGATGTGATGCAAGTCTGACAAGAGTACAGTGTTAGGTTGACTTTACGATAAAGGCACTGTAACACTGGCATCATTGCTTGCCTGAACTTGCGTATGCAACAAACACCTCCCCCAAAAAACAAACACAAAAACCCTCCACAATGGTTGCATTGCAGGTAGCACAACAAGCTAGCACTAGCCATTTCAGAAAAGCAAAATAATGCTGTTATTTCCATTCTCATTTATTTTCTGTACCTAATCTAACCCAGAATAAAATGTACCGTGAATTCAACGTCGTAGCAAAAAAGGATTGCAACCAAGGACAGTTATTGACCCCAATGGATCCCTGAACCACTTTGAGAGAAAAATAAGGTGGTGTATCCAGTGGGGTCTCGCGCATGAAAAGTTGAGGGCGGCAACAAAGTGGGCACAGGTAGCAAAACCTATACGATAAATTCTATTTCAATTCAAGAACACAATCCTTTTTTCATTATAACTTTACAAATTAGGAATACATTTAAATTAAAGTATCACACACCAGAGCTGTTCATTTCTTCAATAGAAAGGATGCACGTTGATCTTTAATCTGAGCAAACTTGCCCAAAATCCTTTTGTCAAAGTCCAATAAGCCGTGACTGAATTCATTTTCAATTGACAGCATACAGTAGCTAGTGCATTTAATCTCTGTTGGCCCCTTGTAAAAGTCTTGAACCTTTCGAGTGTTGAAAAGTATTTTAATGACTCAGTTGTTGTCATTTGAGTTGTGATGATAATTTTGAGCAGTGACACAGTTTCAAATAATGCATCCTGCAAGTGATGCATCCTGTAAGTTATCATGAATCAACTGGTGCAGAAACAGTGTGTTGCCAGTAAGCAACTCAGAGTGACAGACAGTACATCAGATGCTATACACACACACACACACACACACACACACACACACACACACACACACACACACACACACACACACACATTATGTATTTATATATATATATATATATATATATATATATATATATATATATATATATATATATGTATGTGTGTGTGTTTAGTTCAAGAAATAGGCGTATGTTTTTTCTACTGGTTCACAAAATGAACTGTGTATGAGCATCACCCTGTTCAATGAACAAAACCAATGCAGAGCATGAATTTACAGCAAGTGTTGTGTACTTGTTTTCCCCATCTCCATGCACTTTCAAGTAGTTTTGCCAGTACAAAACATTGCTTTCTCAACTTGGTATTGCAAATCGTGCTGCGAGGATGCTCACTCCCATCACGTTCTGTACGTCCATGTTGTGCATATTCATCTGACCACCTTTTTTTTTTTTTTTTTGCATAGTATGGATTGAAATAATAAAAACCAAATGACAGACCTTCGACATGAGTCACTGGTTGACTACTGAGCACACGAAATTCCCCGTGGCACTGGTTTAGCATGCAATGCAACGTGATAATTTGCCCCCCAGTGATGGCCAAGTTACCTCCGCAGCAAAGGCTCCACCGAACCAATGAGACGGGCTCACCAAACACTTAAGTGTTCGATCGAACCCGCTAGGCCAGGCATGTCCAAACCCAGTCCTCGAGGGCTGCCTATCCGGCATGTTTTGGAGGTTTCTGTCTTCCTACCACACCTGATTCAAATGACCAGCTCATCAGCCAGTTCAGCGGAAGCCTGACAACAAACCTGATCATTTGAATCAGCTGCATTGGATGACTGAAACATCAAAAACCTGCAGGATAGGTGGCCGTCGAGGACCGGGTTTGGACATGCCTGCGGTAGGCTATAAGAACCACTGCTCTAAATGATTATATTTCTTTACTCACCGACCAGTGCACAATATTATACCCTCCTCCATGCCTCCCATAAATGTGCTGGAAAACTAAATATTGAGTTACATTCACACTGAATCAATGGCATCTGAATCCAAGTCCAGCCAGGTGAACCAGGAAGTATTATGGGATACTCCTTCCTTTCCATATATTCTTTTCTTCCTGCAATCCCATTTATATCTAATTGTCAGAGTTATGTGGGTTCTGTGGGTCCATACATCAGTTTGGACTGGGTACAAATAGTTTTGCATTAACACATATTTAATATCTCTCATCATCACTTTCTTTGTAGGTTCCTTTTTTTTAACAGTGTTCTCAATGAACTTAGGTATATTCATTCATACATACAAGAAAAAAATGTTCCTTAAAGTAAATATTAATCTAGTGTATGTCCTCATGCTGACATGTCCTCCAGCACTGATTCATTCTCTTCTCCTTGAGCAACGCAGCTCTTTTTTGCTGTTTGTCAGCAATAATCTGCGTGGATACAAGAGGTCAAAAAGATATGGTAGGCTTGTGTTGAACTCCAACATATGCAGTTTCTTGTCCCGATTTTCATAAAGTCTTTGGTTGAATTATCTGGTATATTTGTACGAGGACACAATAACTCCCATCACTGCCGTAACGCTTCAATGTTTGTGCTCATATGTGTTAAGCAGGGCCAGGAGGGAGGTCAGGGTTGTGGTTATTCAGTTCAATTATTTGTGTATGACTTGCAAAGGTTAGCACCTTTATAGCTTTGTTCAGACTTGCTTTGTGGAGCATACAATACATGCAGCAAGAGGAAAAAAAAAAAAAATATATATATATATATATATATATATATATATATATATATATATATATATATATATATATATATATATATATATATATATAAATATATAATTATTTTTTTTTCATTACACCTTTATGTGTAATATTACTCATGGTTTCTTTGTTTTAGCCAGATAGAATATACATATTTTAAAAAAAACCTCATTCATAGCATCTGCCTCCCTGCCATACAAGAATTACAGAGATCAGCAGTATGTCATTGGCAATGAATGCATTGATAGATAATTTAAGATTTTTTGGGGGGGGGTTAGTGTTTTGGGTTTATTTAAAATAAGTAAATTATTTTGAGAACGAATCTGTAATCCCAAAGGACGACATTTTATGTAAATAATCACTTGAACAAATATTTATTTATAATTACCAGCAAACGAATGTCACCATAAAACTCAAACTTACGATCACAGACTGTGGAACAAGAAAAGGCAAAGTACCAACTAAAATACATGCGCTGATAAACAGAATGACTGGGAAGCGAGGAACTTGGAATGGGAATGGAAGGTAAATGTGTCTAGAAAGCAATAATCTGGCGAGGTCTTCTTACTTTGGCCTCACCTTAATAGTCCTTGGATGACATTGGGCTGCAGATGTGTGGTCGGTGGCTCCGCCTCCTAATCTGCAGACAGGACAAGACATGGGATGTCACAGTTTGACACTGGCTTCCAATTTTACAACAACTGTATTGGTGTTGTACCTGCACATGCTTACACTAACATTCACCAAGTATGTGTATGTACTCTGATTTTTAAGATACATTTTTTTAAAACATTTACACGGAAACAGTAATGTCCACTTTGATCTTTGATTTTTGCATTTTTTAGGCTTTAAAAGGAACAGATTGTTTTACATCACTGACCTGATTATAGTTTAAAAATATGTCTTCAATAATTAACAATAGCCATTTGCAAAGCGTCATCACTGATTACAACAACAAAAAAAATCAGAGTGCATTTCAGGGTTGTACACATCTGGCAATGCCATCATGTGATCTGACAGAGAGACAGTGGATGCCTACGTCTTAAAACCAGGCCATTGATGCTGAGTGACTGCTCTGCTGCAGGTATATCTGGACATAAACACAGGTAGAGTCATCACGCACAACTGGTCAGACAATTTTGAGAGATATGGAACAAACGACATGACATCCACACAAAATAAAACCGCCTAACAGAGTAACAAGGACTGATGTTGCCAATACTGGCAGCCTGCTCTCCTGGAGCAGGTAAACCAGGTAGCGTAACTACACTGCTGGTCCCCTAAAGTTGCACAGCGGGAATGAAATACTTGCATACATGGATTAAAACCGAATGTACCATGAGGACAAAGTGATGAAAGTTGACATGCATGCACAACTTACTGGAGGGAAGCAAAGAAAAGGACATCAGTAGATAGGAAAATAGACATCCGTGCATGTAATCAACGTAGCTAACGTTTACTGCCTTTGGAACTTTCCTAGCTCTACTTTAAAAGGTCAGAGAATTCATTTTGATTTTTTTTTTTTTTTTTTTTTAGCAAGGAGGATAAGTAGGCACATAGGCAGGAATCAGGCAGCAGCAAGCAAAAACAAGCTGACATGTTAAACTCAGATTGATAAGCGAGCAGAAGCAGTTGATGGATGGACCCCAACTTCAGCGGATTAGTCCCTGTTTTGGCCTCGGTGTGTCAGTTGTGATAGCAGCAGGTAGAAGGTTGGGACTGTGACACACCAGCTGTGGCCCACTGGTACCCACTCCTCCTCCATCCCTCTACCACCTCTGCACACATACACATGCTAAACAGGCCACTGTCTTGGCAGCCTCCCCACATTCAGCTGCAAATGAGCCCGCTTTGGGCCCCAGCCCTGTCTGTTTGATGTCATGAATAATGAGGGATGAATTTTCATTTGTCCAGGTTTGTGAAAACTATAATACCTATTGTTTAGCTCCCTCACACAAAGCGATAAGGTCTGAGAGCTCAGTAGTCCATTCATGTCCAAGTTACAAACATCTACAATTCTAATCTAGACATTAGCTGACTGATTTGGTGAGGCAATTTTAACATCGTGAGGACATTAGATGCTTTTGCACATCTATAAAATAAACAGGGGCCATCGACGCTATGTTGTCAATGAGACAAAGCTCATACAGTACGTTCAAAATGAAAGCAAAGACCATCCATTTTATGGCAAATGTTCTATTTGCTGTTTTCATGAGGGTCAATGTAAACAATGAAAGTGCAACAATCAATTTATGGTGTGATACTTATTTGTCGATGAGCAGCGTGGTTTAATACTTGGATTTTTTTTTTTTTTAAATATAAATATTATGTGTAATGTATAGTATAGGAGCGTAGTGTTATACCCCACCACTACTTTGTTTTATATGTATCAGTGGTTATCTCCAGAGGTGTTGTGAATTTCATCTCTAGTCATTGTAACCATGTCAAAATGTCCTCGAACAAGACATGAGCACCCAGTGCCTCCTGATGTTGCATCATCCATAGGTAGATGCGTAGTCAAAGTAAAGCGTTTTGAGGACCTGTAGAAAAGTGCGATACTGTATCGCAAAAATCACATTGAACTTTGGTTTATATTCTGCAGAGGGAACCGCCCATAACAAATAGAGGCAATGCAATGTGAAAAAAAATCAAGAAAAACAAAACTATCAAAAATCCAACATGACACTGGTAAGCTATTAATTTGAAAATATTCTTTTTTTTTCTCGTCAACTGGTTTCATGAAAATAAAGTCACCCGAGTCCAGAATTTTTTTAAGTACAATATACATCTCCTTATAAACATGTACAGTGTTTGGATCCAGATCATGGCATTTTGTACAACCAACTGACAATTCAACACACCATATTGTTTCTCAGTGTGCATATGTTTGTGCACAATGTAAAACATTTTTACTAATTTACAAGAAACAAACACGTCCTCTTTTAATTCTTCATCAAAAATAATGTGGTGTTTATTCTACACTACACGGCTGTGAAAGTAGCAGGTCTAGTAGCTGCCATTGACTAATTGGCATGCTAGAAGTGCGACTTAATTAAGGCCTACAGGCTGCAACAAACTATTATTGAACCCTAAACGAGAGAAACATTTAGCTGGTCAATTTTCCACCTTGCTGACATTGACAAAAAAAAAAAAGACTTTCTCTGAGATTCTTCGATTCATTCTCTTGCACATAGTTGCTGGGAATATTATAATACCACTTACAATAGATAACCTCTTCTGACGGACATTTTTTTTTTCTTTTTTCATCATTGAGCTGTGTCAGTTGCAAAAGTTGTGTATGCTGTTGTCCATTGATTAACCATTACCTTCAGCCTACTGAACAACAAGCGGAATGACTGCTAATGCACTTGTCATTATCATTCAGCTTGCTGAACAAGGTCTCTGATGGCCATCCTCTCTCATTTATCACCAAGGACAAACACTTGTTTGCTATTGTATACCTTGTTTAAATAGAAGTATTAAGATATATGAATACACACATACACACGCGCACTTGAATACACACACACACGCAAACACACGCACACCCACATGCACACATGCACACACACTTGATTTTTTTAATCTGCTACTTCTCTTTGGAAAACAAAGTTTGCATAGATGATATACTTCATTCCACTTGTGCTCCAAAGGTTAATAAACCACTTAACATGATATAATGCATCACTACTGCAAGTTAAAGGGGCAGTGTAAAAGATTTAGACCGTTTTACATTGAAAAGGAATACATTAATAATAAGAAAAATAATAATAAAGTAAATTAATACACTCAAAAAACTTGCAAATGATTGTGTTTTTTAAGACCAACAGCATGCTTTAAAAATTCTCATTGGGCTAATTATATTTAAATTATATTACATGGGGGGTGGCACTTCTCGGCGGCCATGTTTGTTATAGCTACTGCACCTGCAGCACCTCCTGCTGTCCGTAATGAAAAAAGGGTCTAAATCTTTCAGACTATCCCTTTAAAGAAGCTTTTTGAATTGTGAGGGTTTTACTGTATGGGCAACAGTATTCAGCATTTCCTCAATGTTTAACAAAAGAAGATTTTCTTTAAAGTGTTGAATATTTCTGTAAACATTCCTCAATGTTTCAAATGTAATGTATTGTGTCACTTGTAGAGAAGTAGAAAATTTGATTTTCGCTGTTAGATTAGATGGTATTATCACAACAGCTTGCATGAATTATCCATCCATCTATTCATCCATCTTTTTCCCATCTTTTGGGAGGAGGCTGAGGTTTGTCTTTTGCATTCTCAATTGGAGGGGATCTCACAACCATCGCAGAAGAGTATCGCGCCAAGGGCCTTGGCTTCGGGCGAGCTTTCCCCTTTTCCACAAGACATTTACATATACTGTATGTTGATGCTATTTCCTGGTCTGCTTCTGACTCATGTTTCCGCGGGTGTGGGTTAGACTCTTCCTCCAGGGGCTCAATTCCTGCCTTCCCTCCCTCTGTGAGGAGTTCGTCGATCGGCGCGGTGGATGATGCTGTCTCAAAGACGGCACTTTTGAGTAATGCTTTGCAAGGAGCTTCACGTGGACATCCCTCATCTGTTTTGAGGATGAGCAGCCTTCTGCTACCTTCACTGTCCCAAAATGTAGGCATTATTTGACTATCCTGCAGTCCTGCTGGGGTGATACAAGTGGATCGCATGTCTGTTGTGGAGGCGGCTGTGGCTTTATTTCTCTCGTCTCCCCGTGAGCTTGCTTGGCGTACTCTACAATATTATAACGTACAATGTTGGGTGACCTCACTTGCATTGGCAACTCCATCTCCCACCTTTTGTTCGTTGCCATGGCTGTGACGCAGAAAGGAGATGTGTGGGCGCCTGTCTTAGAAGGAGCTCTAAAGAATTGTACCTGTGGATGGACCTGGTTGATGTGCCTTCCTGATCCCGCACTGTTGTGTGGACCAAACAATGACAACGTGACAGCTGTTCTTTCGTGTGTCACTGGATTTATCTTGCACCAGCAGTGAGTAGTGGCATCAGTATCTGTGTATTTAAAATATAAACCATAATTGAATATCACGCTGACAAACACATTTCCTAAACAGTATTTGAAATGGTGACATGCATGTGATCAAAACCATTGCCTTTCTAGGTCAATACTGCCTCACCCTACTGTGAACATGGCACTTATATAAACAACGGTTCCTCCCCAAGGACACATGAATGCATTAGATTTACTGACGTTTGGCCCTTACAGACGATATGGAATCTACCATCTCTTTTGGTAAGGCATGTCAGCAAGCTTTTATCCATATGGCGAGGGACCACTGATCCCCTGATTTGGTTCTCAGTCCTCATTGACTGACTCCTCTAAATGCGTTCTTCATGAGGTTTTCATCAGGTTTGGGTGCAGTAAAACTTCTGGAGTGGTTTCTCAGGATTTGCGACTTCGGTGATTTAGGGCTATATAAATAAAATTTGATTGATTGATTGATTGAACAGAGCTGCTACTGTTTCTGGTCCTCCTCGGTTTCTCTCTGCTGTGCCTCATTACTGTGTCCTGCTACAGAGCCATCATTCACTCTATTGGTGGGTTTCGCTCGATGACCGGTGGTTGTCGTGATGTTGCACCTATGACATAGACCAAGTAGCTTGATCTGTTTCTGCAATTTTGGATTTCGTGCAGTCTCTCCTGGATAAAAGGGCAGTCTCCTTCCATGCATAAAGTTTATCATCGACGACATTGGGGCCTGGCATATTGCGGTCGATGGTGGCTCCTTGGGGCGCCATCTGCTTGTTTCATAGTTCTTTAAAGGGGCCCAGTGCCTTTGAACCCGCTTTGCGCCTTGTGTTCCCTCCTGGGACCTACACGTGGTGCTTGACTCCTTATGCCGGCTTCCTTTTGAACCACTGTGAGAGGCACCTCTCCAGTGGGTGTCACTGAAGACTGCATTTTTTTCTCTCCATCTTCTTAGCCATGTGTGTCAGGGCGTTGCACACTCTTTCTGTCAGTCCTTCCTGCATCAAGTGGCACCTTGGTGGTGATGCGGTCACCCTGAAGCCAAATGCCAAGCTCTTGTGCGGGTCCTACACTTTTATGTGGACACTACTGCATTGTGTCGGAAGGCGTCCCATCTTTTTGTTTCATATAGGGGTTCTTCCAATGGCTCCCCTCTTTCCAAGCAATGCTTGAGTGCTGCAACATCTTGAGCTGTGCTGAAAGGGGTGCCCTTGGAGGATATTTGTGCTGCTGTTTCCTGGTTGTCTCCTAGCACTTTCGCCAGATTCTGTCATGTGGATGTAACTGTACCCCGGTCCTATAGCGATAGTCCAGGACTCTTTGGGGGCTTCGATGTGAGATTGAGGCAAGTGCCTTTGATTTCTCAGGACTTTGCTGTTATTTGACCTTGCTGTCATCCCGTTCTTTAAGCATTACCTTTTACGGTCTGAAGGGGCAAAATATACCAACAGTTACATATGTAACAGCAGTTTCATGAGCCCTGGAAGACCGCCAGAATATTTTGTCTCACTTGGAATCCTCGTCTCTGCGTTGTTCTTGTGAGTTGGTTCTGAGGGCCAGACATCTGGGTGACACTGCCTTTTATATGGTCACCCTGTTTCACGATTGATTGGTAGGCATTCTCATCCTGCGCTTGCCCAAAGGCTTATTCTGTGCTTCAAACACTGCATCTAGCCATCTCCTGGGGCTCATAAGAACCGCTGTTACCTATGGAACAGTTATTTTCTTACAGCCCTGAGTGTTTTTGTTTTGATGCCTATCAGCGTGGCACTTTTTGAGTTTGAAGTGGTCCAAGTGAGGTGTGACATTGTCTGTGCTGAACCCTTCTCCCTCTCCACAAATTCACTGTTGTACTATACTTCCTTTCCATGAAGATGATTATCCTCACTATATTCCATATGCATCACGTAAAAGATGGAATAAAGTTATTGATTTGGCCTTTTAATAGGGGAGTTGGTCAATTTGTTTTTCATAGTCTCTAAATGAATTTAAGATCACACACTTTACTAAGTAGCATTCTTGATATTGGGGAGGATGAATGTGCTTCCACAAACAACATCATATAAATACTGAGGGGACACTGTTTCTACCAAAGGGACAATCATTATCAAACATTAAAAAAGGCTGACTATTTAAACCCTTGCTCTAACTGAAAGTTGACTGATCTTGACTCAAAATGAGAAGTTGAAAAAAAAAAAAAGGAAAGGCTGGAGGAAAAAAATGAAAACAATAGCCAAGATAGACGCTGGGAGAAAACGTGGAGAAGAATAAGAGGACTGATAGACAGAAAGAAGGAGACGAAAGAACAAGACGTGTATTGAGAGAGATGGAGAAGAGGAGGTTCTTTTGGGGTGCACTGGGCTGTGAGACAAGCCCATTCACTATGATCTAAACACTGCGTCCCACTGCGCATCGGCGCTCTCACCCAGGCAGCCAACTTTGGCCACAGACTCAAAAGTTAACCAGTCAACTCCATTACAGTGCAGGGGGCGTGTACGGACCTGCCACACCAAAGCGATCATGCCAGCCAGCCAAGAATATTAATTGCTTTTAAATGAAGTGGAAGTCTCTTTATTGGGTGTCTGGTGTTGGTTTGTTATCTGTGGGGCTGCAAAGGCCCCATTGCGCTTTGGTCTTGCCGCCTTTGAAAGAGAGACTGACTCTTGATGAGGTCATTGATCAGCAGGGGCTGTATACTCCCATTGGGTTTTTGTGTGTCCTGCCCCTTTAACTACCCCCATTGTATTCTGTCCATTGAGCCTTCAATGCACTCCGGTCAATAAACATATTTGTTAATGATGTTTCCTCCCAAGAGTCGATTTGGTTCGGAGCATGTTGTCGCACAGTGCAGTAAGATATGAAGGAAGTACGCAACTTTGAATTGATGGTGCACACGTTTTTTTAATCCAGATTTGGTTCAAGGAAAATCTTAACTGCACAAAAAATGATCAGATTATAAATATAAATGGGCAATTGATGTTGCTGACGCTCCTTGGTATGGTTGGTGTTGATGTCCTTTGAGGTCAGTGGCGCATAGTGTTAGTGTAAACCCAAGTCCCTGTAAGGTGAAATTAAATCTCTTCTAAATGTCATGGAAGTGCTTGGCTGTGGACTCAAAAGCGGGAGCCAAGAGAAGAAAGCCAGAGATGCAAGGCACACTGAACAAAACAAATTATGAGTAAAGCAGTGGAGAAAATATTGGAGAAAAAGCATTGGAGAAGACTTAAGTAAAAAGTCAATGACGTTTTGAGTGGACTACAAAACAAAGTAACCACACATACATCACCGACAAGTAATGTCACAGTGACAACAATCTGACAAAGATGGAAAGAATCCAGAATTTTTTTCCATAAACTTAGATAATAAAGATGTTAAGAAAATGCTTGGCCAGGTGAATGAAATGAGAAACGCAAGATTTATGTCTCCAATTTTGAATGAACAAATTAAAGACATCTAATTATCCCCTAAATGGCAATGAAGACAGATTGCCTTGCAATAGATGCAATGACCAGTAAAGAAAGGGCCCTAAATGCAAAGTGGATGACAGTCTGTGGTTCAAAGCTCACTAACTAGTGAAATGGTTTTTGTTGAGCTTTTGTTTGGCTTCTATTTAAAGCACAAGTCTGATCTGCAAATATTGGAAGCGTATGGTTTCATACACATTTCAGCATGTACATGTTACATGTCTTCATATTTTTCATGTAATGATGTTCTCAAAACTGTGTCTTTTAACTCTTTGCCTACAAACTGACTGAGATGCACACATTATAACGTCAATGGTCTATAGAAAGCATTCGAGGACAGGCCAGATAAAATGAAAGTTCAGTCAAGTGTAACAAAAATACCCAAAAACTGAAATACTGGATGCAACAATTACAATTACATCCAATTACAAGTAAATTGCAAATAAGAAATTGTTGCTGCAGAAAACATTCCCATAACTCAATGAATTGAACAATCACAAAGAAGCATTCATACGACGTACAGTATAACTTGCTGAACCGATCAACGGCATAATTGAACTCTCTGAAAGAAAGGGATCATCGGTCTTGCTTAAAATGGGGAATATTGGCCAATTGCAAATCAAATCAGCATTAAGTCTGTAAGAAATACATTACCAATACTTTGACATGCCTTACATATGTGACTAACTCCACGTGACAATACAAGTGAGTTGCAAGTGAAAACCAAACACAGTGTGTTCACCTCTGCGGCCTCCACTGAGCTCTGTGTTTGGGCCTTTGCAGGCTGTCAGAAGGACATTAAGTATCATTCTGTGAGCCATCTCGCTCTCAGAAAGGGTCCGGGTACCAAACAAAGCCAGAGCCTGCTACATCTTTGGAGATGAAGACTGAGATCTCACATCCCTGTGAATAAGGTTAGATATTAATCCAGCAAAGAGAAGAAAAAACATTCTACAGGTTGCTTTCTAAGCTTCTTTTGTGAGAGTATTTCTTTGTGTTGCGGTCTCTCCTGCTTGTGAATAGAATCATCTACCCTCTTCTCCACTCTGTCCATTGAAAAAAAATGGCTTCTAAATACAAGCTATTAGAATATTTGTGCAGATGAGTAATAAGTTATTAGTTGCAATTACTGGTCATCTATTAGCGCGGGATAATAGACTGATTAGGCAGTGAGCCTTTTAACTTCTGAAGAAGTAATTTGAAAGACAGCCTACCTTTGACAAGGCAAAGAAAGGCTGCCTTTATTCAGAACATATCTGGCTATTGTACTAAGAGACATGTTATAATGGGATTACTGGCGACTGCGGTGGACTGATAAAATAAATGGTGAACGCATCATTTTGTGTAATTCACAGGTACTGGAGATGAGAAGAATTCATAGCTAGTAAGAGGACACTTCAAACTGAATGAATAGAGAGTCATATATGCATTACACAACCTACATTCAATTTAACTGATCATATATGGTGGGGAACCCCTGGGGTTTTTGTGAATTAATTCTTCATTTCTTTTTTTCTTTGGACATATTGGAGATGTACATGGTATGAAATATTGGTTCAGTTGGTTGTGACGTGTTACTGACTGTAAAAGAATTGAACTGTTTCCTCAGTAGAGGCAGCACTGGCTCTTTATGATAAAATGCAAAAATAATCTTTGAATAATCTGTAAAATGTCCTCCAAGGAGCCCCAATAAATACCTATTATATATATATATATATATATATATATATATATATATATATATATATATATATATATATATATATATATATATATATATATATATATATATATATATATATATACACGCTGTAATCCACTGTACTACACAGGCTATATTCTAGAGCATTTAAACATCAATAAGCCTGCATCAGCAATTAAAACTTATGTGATATATACATATATATATATATATATATATATATATATATATATATATATATATATATATATATATATATATATATATATATATATATATATATATATATAATATTTCAGTCAGCTTTCACTTAGCCCTTTTTTCCAGGCATCAAGGGAAATAATACAGTATGTTCAGCATTTTGCTCAAGGACACTTCGGCATCATCACAAGGGCTCCTGATCCAACCCGCAACCCTTGTGACAAACACTCTACCACCTGAGCCAAGAAAAAATGTTGTTGCCTTGTACTTATGAAGGTGTAAAGACAGTAAAGGCAATAAAGGCTATAATCAATCTAAAAGTGAATGTGTGTTGTATTCAATCCGTCTACGCTTTTATTCAATTATTCTTTTATTTTAATGTGAAATAGTGTAAAGATTTTACCAACAGCCATGAGCTTGAATTCATTGTAATAATATTCTAAACGGTGATTTTCCTCAATGTACGTATCCAAGTTCTCCTACTCCACAAGGAATTCATCATAACCTTTCCACGTTCATTTACTGGCTAAAGCTGTCCTTGGTGCTTTAGTCGCAGACACGAGAGGTATATTGCTTTCTTCCCCTGCTACTTGTCTTCCCTCTTAAAATCCCTGATCCTATCTAGCATGTTGTTTATTTTAATGTGGTCCTGATGGAGCAGCTGGTAGTGACATGGGGTTGATTATGCTGTTCCCACTGTGACATATTGAAAAGGGACCAAGGAAGGCGCCTTTGTCCCTTCAGTCTGTGGATGTCAGACCTGCCTGTTGCACCAGCTCCACACTGGCGAGTTCCTGTTGAGAGGGAAGGGCAAGCCTGCACAGACACATATTCTCAAAACAAGTAAATAAAACTGTTGGCTCTCCTTTAAGTAAAATAACATTTGTAACAAAAGAAGGAAGAAAAAAAATGACTATAGATGAAACCAAAATTAGGGAATGAAAGTCAGACATTGCTTTTGAGTTGTGGTCCAACAGAATTATGATAAAAAACTAACTTATGAAACATGCCTGGATAAAATGATGATACCAATGTTTTATTGCGCAATCTTTGAGGCAACCACTTCAGTTATTGTAATTTTCATTTAGCCCTCAGTCAGTATTTTGGCACACTTCTCATATGAATATCACTACGATAATTCCATTTGTCCCAGATCTGAGAGGTGCTTTCTCCAGACAGCATGTTTTTGCTACTTCAACAAGTGTTTCTACAAGGCCACCTTAGAAAGTTTTTATAGTAGTGTAGTAGTATAGTAGTGTTGGTGTTTTTAGCTGTGTTTTGGGTCATTACCCTGTTGTAATATTGATGACCCAAGATCAATTTTTCTGACACTGCGTAGAACATTTCTCCGTCGAATCCCTTGAAACCAGCGAGCAGGGGTGCTCAACCATTTCCCACCCAAGATATGCTTGTCAAGCAGGCAACCTCTCTGAGACAGTGCAGTTCCATAAATAGTTTTGTCAATACTTCTTCTCAGTCTCACAATTTGCATTTAAGTTTTAACGCAAAAAAGCCTTTGTAATTTAGGCCTTTTTTCACGCATATTTATGCTGAAGCATTTATAGTATTATTAGCCTGCAGGGTTCCTCTCTTAGATAGCATAAAACAGAATGCAGTGTCTACTGAGAAGGAAGAATAGAGAAGCTATAGTCAGTCAGTCAGCCCAGCTACTTCATCACAAGGCCCAGTTTGGATCATTTGGTCTGTAATTGCTGTCCACAAGTGAGCCACTCCACATGAATGGAAGTGAAGCAAAGCGTCAGCGGCCATGTTCAGTGTCAGCCCCCAGGTAATAGCCCCCTTCTCCTCCCCAATCCCAATTTTATCCCTGCTTCCCTCTCACAGGCTGATTCCCCTGTTGAATGAAGGGATAAAAGTAGAGCGTGAGCTGCAGCAGAAATGGGAGGGTGGGGGTCATGTAGGCAGTCCATAATTACATGTAATGAGACTTTTGTCTTGGTGCATTGTGAGGATGTTCTTGAAGTCACGCTGGAGGTGGTTTTCAGATGGACGAAGAGCCACACGCGCCTCAAGTCCTCTCGTCGGCAATCTCATCCATATGTGCAGTAATAAGTAATTACTGAAGTCTCATTGAAGTCCATGTAGAGTATTCTGTCTTGCTCTCTCAGGGAAGATGAATACCCGCCACTCACCTATTATACAAAGTGACACTCCTAGAGATCCAGCGCATCATTTCAATCTTCCTCTTCAGTCCAACACCCCCACACAAGTCCCTTATTTCCTCCGATTGAGAAAACAGCTGGCACTCTTTGATGTGTGACTAGCCTGCACTGGGTCACCTCCATTGCATCTGACAGGGCATGTATTCATGCTATTCCCTAAGTGTTGAATTCTTCTATATGGCACCATGCTCCAAAATTCAACAAAGGTCTACTCGCACATGCACAGAAATGAGGGTGCCATCCTCACCCTATATTAGGTGAAATATAGAATATAGAATATTATTAAAATTACATGTATATTTGACACACCTCCAAGTATTGTGTATCAAATTTGAATGGTTGTATAAGCCAAGTGTATATAAATAAGATTCCAAAATCATGAAAAGTAGAGCCCTACCTAGTTATTAGTCACAAGTGGCCGTAAAACTGAAGTTGGGGCAGTTTAATTATTTATTAGATTTTTCTGTACACCTTATATTGTATATCACTTCAGGAATGATGCATTTTTTAGGTTATCAGATGGGTTGATGGCCTGCACTATATGAATAGAAATAATAGCATGATGTGTATGCTTTGGAGGTGTTGTTCAACCAGTATTATAACACAATTAATGAAAAACTCTAAATTGCCTGCATTTTTTTTTTTTTTTTTGCATGACAGATTCTGATATTACTGGCTGGGAATATTACACTAGTTTCCTCTTTATACTTACATTATGAGTTGGCACAAGCTCATTTTCTCACATTTGTAGACTGACATTCTCTTAACTCCAGTCAACAGGGTATTTTTTTAATCAACTATTATCTAAAAGGAGAAATGGGATTGTGGTATGTGTTCCCAACTTTATGTAGTTTTATTATAATAATAATAATAATAATAATAATAATAATTATTATTATTATTATTATTATTATTACTATTATTATTATTATTATTATATAAAAATACCCCTAGTGAATTTTAATGCACGGTTCCATGTTAGGAACAGATGCGCACCCACCAATTGCGATTGAGTGATACGCCATATTGCTTGCCAATAGATGCAAATCCGTCTTGTATTATTTTCTTTAATAAGATAACCTTCAATAAGGAAGATGCTAGTCATAGAGAAAGTCTGTTGCTCAGGAATGAATTTACAAATGTATTTTTTGCTTTGTTAGTCATATTAAAGCAGTTTTAAAACGGCTCTAACATGTGGGTCAGATTGGTTAAACGGGTTGAAAACGAGCAAATTAAAACAATGTGATGGCTTGAATGGAGGTTGCTTTGCTGCTGTGTTAAGGGTCATTGAGAAAAACTTTCTTAAAAACCCTTTTTTTATTGTTAATGTTTCATAATACATATTATCCACTTCAAGGAAGTCGCCCTATTACTTATGCAATGTGTTTGACAACAAACCAATTGCAGACCCTTTCAAACTCACCAATTCCCTTATAACAGGCTGTAGAAGGGTGTCCAGATTGAAGACTTTTCCAGGTTTAATAGACCTTAGGAAAGGATTTTACTAAACAAGAAAAACAAAACAATCTACCGGGGAAGTTGAATGTAGGGCTGCAGTTTAAAAATATTTTTGTATTATTGCTGAAAATTGGATTAAGTTAGAGTATTTACATGAAGTGTTATTTTGCTCAGTAAGATAGCATTTGTGAATACAAAGAAAAGAGAAAATAACAATTTGTCTTTTTTTTTCATTATATTGAGAACATTACCGCGGGACAGTTATTTCAGTACAATTTGCAAAGGGATAACAAGAATTTTCCAATCCAATCCAATACAACTTTATTTGTTAAGCACTTTGAAACAACCACAGCTGACCGAAGTGCTGTACAGAGAAATAAAAACATCGTAAAAACAAGCACAACAGTCTACTGTTGTCTACTCTACTAATTATGATCACTAATAAATTGAGGCTTTGATATCTTTTATTGTATCATTTTAAAATCTAATCTGGTGGAGAGTGATATGCATGATGCTTCTCATCAATACGGTGTGAGTATCAAAGTGGTTGAAATGGTAAACTTTATTGTGTTGTTGATTGTTCTTATAAGTGTTAATATGATTCACTTATTAGATAATGATCCTTGGAACTTGATAAATACATTATGGCAATTACTGTGACTAGAGCTTCCTCAACCACCAAGAATATTGGAAACAACGGACTTGGAGATATTGCCAGGGCTTATCCTGTCCTCCTTGGTTTGCCCTACATGCCGAATGTGGATGTTTGTTTTGTGCATGTTCATCTAAATGTGCTTAAAAGGTTTGAAAAATTTAAATCCTTCTTGTGACAAATACATCATCAGTATTCATGGCATGCCCATCTCTGGAAAATTGCAAGACTTGATTTGCCAGAATCTGATCACAAACATTCCAAGTACGACATCACGGCTCTGCCACCTGCAGGTAACTACGGCTGTGTGCACTAACTGCCGTGGGGTCTCGACAAATACGTTTCATCAGCTATTCTAAGCTTGCTTTACAACACTGGTAAGCAGTTTAAATCAAAATAGCTTGTCTTCATAAACCGAATCCTTTTTTCTTTTGACCACCAGATGTACCTTTTAAATAATAACACCTTAACCTGATGTAAAATATGCTCTCTTAAAGAGTCGATTCTTCTGCATCTCTCGTTTCAGATTGATGGTGCTTGTTTTCCTTGTTCTTTTGTTTTACATTGCCAATCAGAAAATTAGCCTTGGTGAAGGCGCATGCTGAGACTCACACAAATAAGGACAAGTGCCCACGTGTGCATAAGCTCTCGCACACACTCTTGCGCACACAATAAACAGCTGTGCGGGTGGGTCGCATCATTAGTGCACATTGTTTATCTTTTGATTGAAGGAAGATGCATTGTGGCGCAACTCTCAATGTATGTTTCAGAGTGAATGTGTGCCATGTGGAACTGTTCTCAGTGTCCACTCAGCACAGGGTCTAATTTGCATTCCTTTGTGCATGAATAATGGACACCTATTCGGAGGACAGATTTTACCAGCTGCCATCCAGGACTAGTCCTTATTAGAGCCCTGCTGTTCCTCTGAGAACGCCAGCACATGTTCAACACGTGCTGTCGCTCACACAAACACACACGCACACACTCAAGGACACGTGCTGCCCCATAGTCATATCACATCTTTTCATACACAAATGAAAACACACTAACACCACGCACAAAAAGAACTTTACATGAAAACATTTGCAGAAGGTCTAAATAGTGATTATGGCCTCTGTGGTAGTAAACAACACAAAACAAATATCAGCACATGGGTGACCGTGTTTATGCAAAGCAACCGGGCCTTGCATTACACAAGGTAAACTAGCTTTGTATTTCATATACAAAGCAATTCAGTGTACTTCAACTCATCATCTAAATGCATCAACTAACAGGATAACTGCGGATATTTGCAATGCAAAAAGAACAAAATTAGACAATTAAAACAACTGAAACATCGTTTGAAATTGATATAAAAATGCCTAAAAGACCTTAAACAAGTGAATGTTAAAAAAGTTTTATTTTTCATTCTTTTTTTAATTCAAGTTTCCATTTATGAACACACACAGACACACACACACGCAAACACACCCACCCACACACAAAACAATGCTATACAGTTTGATACACCCAGCCTATACTCTCCATAAAAAGTCAGCCAAGGTCCAAGATTCCACAGATCAGTCCCCTGATGTTGCAGGCTGACGATATAGGGTCCCCAGATTTTTATAAATGTAGGCCTACTATGAGACTCATACATTCTATACTGGATCGCTTCAAGATATAAACATGCTATCGTATCATAGACCCATTTGTAAAAATTAGTAGGCGTGGTAAATTTCTATTCTCTCAAAAATAACAATCATGCCCAACATGAAAGCTTGCTGAGCTGAAAGTGAACATGACAAAGTATGGACTGAACAGTCAAATATCACAGGTGTTATTGCTTTCTTGTATATTGTCATGTCCCAGTTCACCTGTTTGTGTTTGGTCTTAGGCAGAGCTCTCCTGCGGCAACAAGGGGACGGGGCTGACGGCCGCGCACCTGTGGCTCATTTCCCATCAAGGGCTTTTGAAGGCCAGCAACCACAGGAGAGCACTGCTGGGTTATTCCTTCGCCAAGCTCCTCAGCAGCACGGTGAAGTCCCTTCTCGCGTTCTCCAGCCTAGTGTGCAGTTTTGGTTTGTACTTTGTTCCTCCTGATTTACATCGTTCTCGTGTCTTTTGTTGTACTTTGTTGCAGTCGCTCTCCTGGGGTCCCCGCTTCCCCAGTTGCCTCGTGCCCACCTTTTGGACCTTTTTCTACAGATACCTTTGTCTCGCTTTGTTTTGCACTTTGTAATTTTATTTGTACTTCGTCTTTATGCTCCTTTTTGTTCCACGCTTGACGTGCGCCCTTTGTAGAATAAACTAGACTTGATCACTCACCTGTGCGTCTGGTTGGGGTCCTCGTCCACACGCGGTTATTCGTGACATATATGACACTATACAATTGAAAAATCTCAGCCCAAAATGTTTTAAGCGAGGCACAAAAACCCCCAAAACAAACAAATGCTCGAATGTATCATCATTCCGTATACGTTTGTTACAAATTCGTTGATTGAAGGGAAACGTCTATTCAGTCTGGTCTTAGAGTAATGCGGGCAGTGTAGAACTTCAAACTGTAAAAGCTGAAGCCTGGCATTTATCGAACACGAGTTTACTGCTGAAGCCCTTTTCCATAAAGCCGCATGGATTTCTACACTGGGGTCTCTTGACCAGGCTTCATTGACTTGACGATGAAGTAGGTTTGAAAAACTAGCTGGAGAAATTTAGAAACCAAATGCTTGGAGGTTGGATGTTTTCCTCAGAACCTCCTAAAAATCATGTGTGGATATTTTGTCAAAATGAGTGAAAAATCAGCTCACATTGAGTCTCATTTGCAAGTAACGAAAAAAAAAATGACGAGGTGCGAGACTGAACTTTGTTTCCAACTGTGTGAATGATGAAAATACATGAATAATGTACAGATCCTTAACTATGTCTATACCTTTTATGTCCGTTGCTTAAACACGGGCTCTAATTTATAAAAGCTGTGTTTTTACTTATACTGTAGGTGCATAAACACAGAAATCTGGAAGATGCATACTCTCATGTTTCAAATTCTCCTAGAATTATGCAAAATAAAGTGTTTAAATGTTTTCACAGAACATCTAGTTTATCAAACTATAAAAATGACAAGGCTGCACCAGTAGCCGTACCACTACAAGTTTTAAAGGTATAAGCTTCCATTTCAGGCCAGCATGGCTTTTGGCAATCATTTTGGAACCAAAAAAAAAAAAAACAAGGCCCTAGTAATAGTTCCTCAAAATAAACAGGCCAAGACCTGACGGGTGTTTTGGAGATTGACCTTAGTTATGCGATGAATCTTGTTAGTCCAAACAAAGGAGACCAGAACGGAATCAACAAATTTAAGAAAAGATGCTGTAAGAAAAATGGGTAGATTCGGTAATATAGATTATACATTTAGGAAGTTTGATCATTTTGACAATGTTTACTCATCTATTTAGAGAAATTGGGAGTAATTTCCAGTTATAAACCATAATCTTAAATTTGTTTAGCTATTATGTAAAGTTCAATTTGAAAAGAAGTTTGGGCTTCCTGGCGATTGTAATTCCTAGATATTTAAAGTATTCGGTCGTGATTTTAAAAGGTAAGTCATCACAAATTCTTTTTGTCTAAACTTTCCGAAAGAGGCATGAGTACACTTTTTTCCCAGTTAAAGGGAAAGCCAGAGAGTTGCCCAAATTCCTTAATTAAATCAAGGCGAGGCGGGATAGACTTTCTAACATCGGAGAGTGTCAGAATAACATTGTCAGCATACAAACAAATAGTGCTTTCAAATGCATTATATCCTACTCCACTTATTCTGGATTTAGACCTGATGGCAATGGCGACAAGTTCAAGCACTGTGCTTCAAGGCAAAACACATATTTGAGAGGCAACAACCCTGGCTAGTGCCCTAATGTATGTAATATAAATGGAGAGGACTTATTAACACTGGTCAAGGCGCATTCTGGCAATGGCCACGAATCAATTGTCAAAGTCAAATTTTTGTTACGCAATGAACATATACTCCCACTCGGTTTGGTTAAAGACTTGCTGCAACAGAGAAAGCAACAGAGAGTAGCCAGTTTATCAATGTGAACCTTATATAACTCAATACCAAGTCCATCAGGACCAGAAGCATTTCCATTAGGAAATGTGTGGATAGCAAGTTTAATCTCGTCTCATGTAAAATCAGTATCCAGCTGTTGTTCAGCAATTTCAATAAAGTGGCTAGTTTTAATTTAGTCAGAAACCCCAAAATAGCCTCCTTTAATGACAATTACCAGTGTACAAGTTTCTTATAAGTATATTATCTTTTATCTGTAATGGGTCAGTTATGACATCCCTATTGACTGAAATTTTATAAAATTTATCATTTATGAAGTTTTATAAAATGCCTTTTCAACACTCATCAATTGCCTAGTTAGCACACTGTCTGCTTTATTTCCAAGCTAAAACTGCTTTTGTTTAAGCTTAAATATATTGTTGAAACCTGATTGCCAAGAATGCTGCCACATTCAAATTTGAAGTCTAAGATTTTCTTTAAAACATTCTCCGATTTTCAAATTCGATACGCTTCTCCAGTGGAGAGAATTGAGTCTGGACTTCACACATGAACTTCTCCTAACCTTTTGAAAAAAATACAGATAAGGGATGATGTTACCCCTGATTACAGCTTTAAATGCTTCTGGCAGTGTGTAATCAGATACCTCATTTTTGTCATTAACGTTTAAAAAAAGCTGTATTGTTGTTTGAAATGTGTTCACAAAAAGACTTACAGTATCTCAACTTAATGCCAGATTCTGTTTAAAATGATATGAACACAGTCCTGTCTTGAAACACATTTTCATACATACAGGAGAATGATCAGAAATTAAAATATTATTATTAAACAGTATTATTAAAATATTATAAGTTGAACTGATGACTGACAATCAAAGTAGAATCAATGAGAAAGTAGTCAATCCAATCAAACTAAAGGGAAAAGAATATTTTCTTTCTAATGGATGTTGCAGTCTCCAATTGTCCATTAAATTTCAAGATCTAATGAGATTAATTAAAGCTTGCACAGACTTTAATGTAGGCGCAGTTGCCACAGGGTCCAAATCAGGGTCAGGAAAACAATTAGAGTCACCCCCATAGTAATATTATGATCGTCTTGAGCAGCAGCAATATGCAAAATTTAGCAAAAAAAAAAAAAAGAGGACTATCCAAATTAAGAGCATATATATATTTAAATGGCCCAAGGGGATTTTGTTTATGGTACCATTTACAAGCGCGTACAAATCGCTCATCTGAATCTGCCAAAATAGGCTCAACTACAAAAGGTATCATTCTACAAATTAGGATAGCAACACCTGTCGCATTTGATGAGAAAGTCGATTTACAAACTTGGGATACCCATTCGTAGGCAGCATGGCTTAGTGGTAGAGTGGTCGTCTCCCAGCCGAAAGGTCGTGGGTTCGATCCCCCGACCATCAAGACCATGTCTAAGTGTCCTTGAGCAAGACACTGAACCCCCAGTTGCTCCTGATGCTGCGTCATCAGTAGGTAAATGACTAGTCAGTGTAAAGCGCTTTGAGTACCTAAGGTAGAAAAGCGCTTTATAAGTGAAAGTCCATTTACCATAACGCCCTCAAGCGTCTCTGTACTGAGGGAGGAATGTGCAATTATTGGAGGAAAATTATGTCAGTGGACAAAGACTTTAAATGTGAAAAAACGTTTCCTCCTTTAAGAGCTTTCACCAAACCAAGTTCCAAGCTGGAAATGTAAAAAAAAAAAAAAAAAAAACAGACACTGAAGATCCCACCTGCATCCAGGAAGAAAAATAAAAAAATATATGGACGAATACAACATACAACTACACTGGCAGGAAGAACAAGACAGAATAAACAAGTAAAAAAATGCAAAAAACAAATTTAAATGCCTGAAGCAACAGTTCCACTAATACTTAAGAGTAGGCAGCCAACCAAAGTTGCAATGAAGTCGATAAAAGGGAAATTTTACAGCAACGTCACATACTGCCCCCTGAATAGAACAATGACACTCTTCATAAAAATGCGGAATATAAAGGTTTCAACTTTGGCCCCCTTGTTTTTTACGCATTTGTCACTTCCAGTTCTCATAATCTTTTGCTGTAATTTGCTAGCTAAACGGCCACTCAGAGTGAAAATTGTTCCCACGCCTTGATTCGAGTCAAGCAAGTCTAGTGGCAAGCGCAAACTAAACTGAACGCATAGGTGTTTTTTTTCTGAGACTTTGTGCAGATAGGCTTTTGTGTAGCAGGGCGATAGCATATGTGCACCATTTTGGGACTGAACCAGCCAATTCCCAGGCCATACCTGGCTTTATCCTTCACTTGCATTAAAGACATGAGCAATTGAGTTTGAGGTTGTTGAAGTAAAAATAGAACTGCTGTCTGTGTATGACATTGGTGCATGTTCATGAAGGTAAACTTATGATTTCCATGTGTGCTGCACTGTAGATCACCTTTCAGGTAGTCTAAAATATAGTCTACTTTTTATAACTTGACTTGTTGCTGGGCAACCCCGCTGCATCCCCCAGAATACAGAGCGAAGCTTGTCTGGTCTACCATATTCACAAACACGGTAAAATAGACTAGTCTTGCAGGAAAATTAAGATGCACCAATTTTTTTGGCAAATATAGTTTACTTTTTGTGACCAAATTATCAGTGTGTCAGGGCATGGCAACCCTATGTGCGGCAGAACAAGTGCAACCCGGCCCCAAACTGGACCCGTACAGTAGACTTACACAGGAAGCAAAATGAAGATGCCCCCATTTTCACACGGAGCGTATCAGCACATTTGCACCAAAATCAGGCTTTTTGTGTTTACTTACATACATATTTAAAAAGAGTCCACCGCATATTTAATCATAATCTTTGAAAGTACAACCAGCTATTTTAAGTTATCAACTGACATTTTCAAGGTGTTTTATACTCGCAAAATTGTAAAATGATTGGCCCTGCACTGTAGAATTATGGAACCATATGCTGGTTTATTATTATAAATGAAATTGATCTATTGATTTTAGTGGGACTTCAGTAGACAAAAGCCAAAAGACCATGAAGCATCGTTCTGTTTATTGGACAGAAAATAAAACATTTTTTTTTCACTGCAGTATGCAATATTATTATTTATTGCTGAACTAATATATATATATATATATATATATATATATATATATATATATATATATATATATATATATATATATATATATATATATATATATATAAAACATTGAGTGAACAAAGTTGCTGTTTAAATCGGCTATTTAATTCCAAAGTCCATTATTTAAAAAGGGTATTAAAAGACCTTGCCACTTTATCATTATCATTGAATGTAAATGACTATTCGATTATGAGGATGATTCCTTGCTTCAAAGAAGGAATTAAACGTTTCTTTGGGGTTTATTTAAAGAGAAGATGAAGACGGTGACCATAGTGGCTTTGGCATCAATAGATAATTAAAACATGGTAAAATGATTCAGCTCTGTCCTCAATTACGGAGAGATTAAGATAGAATTCGCACCTCCAGTGGGTATGGACACAAAATACATTTGCATATTTTATGTTGATGATTTAAAACAATTTAATCCTATGACCATGCTTCTGAAGTGGATATTCAGGGGCATATAATGTGTTTTTCTTCCAATAACACTTTACTATTGTTCCCATTTTCTTTATCTTGCTTTTCACCAGTTCTCTCTTATCTATTTTGCATTAATTGCACTGCTCTTAGTTGTTCATCAGTGAGCTAGCGCATTATCATGATGCACAAGTGGGCAAAGACAAAGATACTTAAGAAACTGTTGTACACAAACTAACATTCAAGCCCACTTGCTGAAGGACAACCAAATGTACGTTTTAGTGCTTGATAAAAAACAGTTTCAAAGGGTTGATGCTTATGTTTGTAATTAAACACACGCAACATTTGGTTTCATCCAAATAGTGCTTAGAAAACTGACGGACCCGCAGAACCCACAGAAAAAAGGGTTGACAAATGTTTGGACAGACACACAGTATGGATGGGAAGGTCATGATCTGTAATTTTTGGCCTTTTTTTTTGGTTTTGTTTTACCCTGATTAAAACATGTGTCCTTGTAGTTATTATCTGGACATTTGTGTTTCTGTGTGCTTGTTATTAGTTCCAATCCACCTGTCCTTCTCACCATGTTTCTACCAACCAGCTCCATCTAACTGAAGGACAGGCAACTTAAATGATGTGGACTGCCATAATGTTTCATCAGTGCTCCTGCAGAGGTCACTTTGGACCATACATTTTCTAACCAGATGCATGACAAAAACGGAATTTTAAGTGAAGATTAAATATGTGCTAAAAGTGAAAATATTGTCAACAATCGAAATAGACTAATGAATAAAAAAAATGAAAGAAATGTTCACATTTTGAATGAGTAAACGATGCAGAAATGTGCCAGAAGATTGAATGAATTGGTGTTTTATCGAAACATATTTGCTATTCTTACTCTGATCTTATAGGGCAAATTTGAAGAAACACTATGTCATCTAGTGACTCATCTCATTAAAAATAAATTGCCTCTGTTTCACTTTTTTCCTAGAAAATAATGAAAATACCTTTTTTTCCCAATCAACAAAACTTTTCGCAGATACCCATTCATTCCAAAATAAAAAAAGTAAATGAAAAGAATCCGAAAATTCTGCCAGGATATATACAAACAAAATTTATGGAAGTAAAAACTACGCTTTGGGAAGGTAAGACATAATGTCCTGACAAAGAAGCTTTCTCGGTGCAAAACAAGAAAGCGGTTTTATACACCACGCAAAGTGGCTGGAAAGAAATGGTGGACACGAAAGGATGGTAAGCCTGCTGATTTGCACAGATGTTTCCCCTCATATCCACAAGCGTGTGACCATAGACGCTGGTTTGTCCTTGCCCGGCGCTCACTTATGCAGCATGCCTCATGGTCCCTACTTTGACTGTGATGGGTCCTGAAAGCCAGGAGACATACGCAGCAGTAACAACATCAATGCGCTTCACCAGGTTTTCAAGTTAGGGTTATGTCTTATTCAAATTACTACCTTTGTGTTTATTTTTTCAGAAGAAACACGTCCTCATAGTGCTTCATGGAGATTCGTGCTTTCCCTTTTTCCACCCCCACATGCCTGCTTTTTGTCCTCCTTGCCCATCTTTGTAAAAAAAAAAAACAACAAAAAAAAGACCACAGTTTTGTGAAAAAGGGACATGGTGAGGATAGGGGGAAACGGTGGGGGCAGCAGTGATCTGCAAATCATTTATTTACATTTGGCATCTGCATAATGAGACAGGGAGCCAATGGCAGCCCCGGCTGGCTGGAGACAGGGTGGCATGCCTTCAGTTTTAATGGGCACATGGAAGAAACTTCCAATCCTTCTTGACATTTCTCATAGCAAAATAAACGTGCTCTGGGTCAGAGTGTCTATTAGGAAGATACGAGACGAACAAGTCAATTATACTTCAATGACTATATAGCCAGGGGACCTCATTAACATGATCAGGGAGGTCCTTGCTGTAGCAGCCCTCTCTTGTGTGTAACTCCTGATTAAGTTATGGAAGAATGACATGGTTGTTTCTTTTCCTGATTTATAAAGAAACAACATGACAAAAACACAAAAACACATGCATTCCAAGATACAAAGCCTCAGACCCACGTAGACGCACACACATACGCAATGCACGCACACAGACGCACTAACACACAGATACACACAAGAGTATACGGTACATAGCCAAGATGAAGTGTCTGGCCAACAAGCCAGAAATTGTTGACACATTCAAAAAAGTGAGAGGAGCCCTCCATCAGCGGTTGTGGGGAGCTTCTATCTACTGATAGGGTCACGGAAGTGGATGCTTGGGGAAAACATTTGTGGCAGGGGATGTTGCGAGCTGTCATGCACAGGCAGGGTGCATGGCCTTGGGTTGCAAGGGTGGCGGCAGTGCGTGTGGGGGCGTAGTGAGCAGACGGGGCACAGGCAGAGGCGGAGGCGTGGGTTAAAAAAAGCAGAGCCTGGGGTTTGGTGGGCTTAGTGGTGCATGTTTTTTCCTCGTTTCCTCTCTGCTAACTCGTTTTCTCTGCGAAGATGCTGTGATCCGTTGACGTTGATGGGATGAGTGCGGACAGGGCGCAGGGACAACGGCTTGTCTTTTCTAGTGCTTGCATAGTGTGCATCATCTCCAGCCACTGCTTGGATAAGACTCTAATTAAATTGTTTGCGTGCATATCTGGATCAATGCAAATTGATCTTCGTTCATCTTATCAGTGACAAAGCGGCGAGCGACTCATTGAAGGGGCAACTTCCTTCCAAACGATCCCATTATCCTCTTTGTGTGCATTTTGCATAGTTCCGAGGACACATTTAAAACACTACCGAAGATGAAATTTATGTAGATGGGACATGCATGCATTCATAAAAAAACACTAAATTGCAACAAATATTGACTATAACAGTCATTAATAATTAACTCATACATTACCACTGATGGCTATAGATGTCATAGATTCAGTAATTATTATCATATTTACAGCCATCGACACTCATATAACAGGAAGTCCAAAATCTTTGTTAACTCATACACTGCCCGCCCAGTAGAAATGTAATAAAACTTATGTCTGTATTTGTCAATGGCAGTAAATGAGTTAATGACAACGCACCCTAGGATCAATATCAAGTCCATTCAGATTTTTTTCTCAGTATCAAACTGGATGCAATATTTCAAGCCCTCCTCAAAGGGGAATAAAATGCACGGATGTTAAGGACAGAACACAAACATGTCTACCCCAACATAATTACATGCAGATATGGCTAGTTAATAAAGCACAAAAAATGGATATCATAATATATGAGGGGTTCTCAGACTACATACAGTGTGTTACTTTTCTCATGAAACCATTCTCAAAATTATCAGAGTTTTCACAAATAGTTATGACAAATTATTTGACCTTATCTACATACATCCTAGAATTACTGTCCATAGACCTCTTGGTGAAGGGTGAATTAACATTAAAGTCTTCGTTATGTTTAATAATTAGGGGTTTATTATAATTTTTCAAGATGTTTGATTTGGAATGCTTTGCGATGAATGATAAAGAGAAGATGGGTTGCAGCATGTAACAAGCCTTTGTCTGCAGGCACACCAAGCCCACACAAAGACATCCCACTAGGAGAGATTCGGGCCGCATACCTCTGCTCACATTTCTCCATTATTGCTCCCTGAAACATGAATAATTTGATTATTTGATGACAGCTTATAACTATATCTGTTTCGGCACCATATGTGTCTAATATGCGCTTGGCCCGTTACATGAATGCCTTGCCCTGGGGTCCAAGAGTGGCCCGAGCCACTTTCAAACCTGGAGGGAACATTTCATTGGAAAGGCGTACCATTCTGCTAAAGTGCAGTGGACTGGATTCAAGTGCATATTCAAAGAGTAATCCTACGCCGTTCTCTGTGCTAGTACACCTCCCTTCTCATTGTGAATTAGTAATTCATCAGAATGGTGAATATGGAATTATGGAAGCATAAAAAAGAATAATCTTACTTTGAATACAACTTAGAATGACTTTTCATATTTTCTTTGCATGTGTGCATTTTTATTTTTATTTTTTATGAATGGCACTGCAGCAATTTACCCTTTGCAAACTTTAAAAGACCTAGGTCATCTCTTGGCATTTTCTACTTAGCATATTTGAACATATGCTTATAAAGCGCATTAGGCACATTGATGATTGAACGTCTTATTAAATGTGAGTTTTGTGGTACCGATATTTCTAACCAGGAAGGGAAACATCTTGCTTACTGAAGCTGCACCACTCACCGCATGATTTATCCTTATGAGGGTGTGAGTTGCTTGAGCCTACCCCAGAAGAGTGAATGAAGGAGCCAAAACACCAGTGGTTGGCCGTGAGGGCTAGCAAGGCCTTCTCTGATGGCCTTATACAACCTGACATTATCATAACTATAATAAACTATAATAATTATTATAACTATAATAAAAGTCAATTTCATTTTTAATTGCTTATTACTATATATATATATATATATATATATATATATATATATATATATATATATATATATATATATATATATATATATATATATATATATATATATATAGTATATGTAAAATTATTCTCCATTTTGTGTCATATTATATCCATCTGATTAAACTCCTGCTGAGTTCTGCGGGTTTAGTGAAGAGTTTTTAGCCAATTAGAATTTAGCTAACAAATGTTGCCAGGCAGACATCATGTTTGCCTGAGCCCGGAGGTGCTGGGCATTCGCTTGAACGGTATGAAGGCTTCTGTACACTGTGCAATGACATATTGTGGACGAGCCCATATTTTTGTGAGAGAGTGGCAATAGCCAAACGACCCATTAAAACGCCTTCAAGAACCCTCACGTCGAACATGTCGTAACTGGACACTCACTGCAGGAACGCATGCTATATTGATCCACCATGTTTAACCATGTTTTAAGTTATTTAAAAAAAAAGAAAAAAAAACATGTTGTTTAACCAGCTAATGTTAGCATTAGCGCACATTGACGCCAGAGCCGCAGACATTTTCTTAGATTTTTTTTCAATCCACAATAGCTGGAGAAGAGCAAAACGGAAATTGGACCGACACGACTTCCACGTCCACGTCGATACAAAATGTTTTATTATTGGAAATGAAACGCGAAGAAAAACTCTATAAGCAAGTTTTTCTCAGGAAAAAAAAGATGAATGGATTTTGTACTGAAATAAATTTGGGACAGTCGTTTTGGGTGAGTTGATATGTTTTTGACATTTTATGTTATTCATACTCAATTGTCATGTTTGGTTGGATTTGGTTGTTGTGGGATTTTGAACATGTTTCTGCCTTTACTGTCTATGTTCTTGTTAGTTTAATTTGGTCCACCTGGTGATACTTTGTCCAGTTTTGCTCCCAGTTTGGTCATTTTCTACAGTGAAATGTTGTAACTAATAAACAAAACGGTGCAAAAACTCTCCTCCTTAATACCGGACCCAAAATGAAACTAAAAAACATGGATAAGCGCGTGTGTGTATTTACTCTTGCACAGGTGGTACAAACGCTTACTAATCTTCATCAGGCTTCTCACAAGTCATGTTTATCTGCTCGGGCATGGCAGGAGCCGAGAGCGTGGAATTAGCACGGAATGTTTCAAAATGCATCAATGAAGGGAAACAGTGCTTCAAATACAGATTACATGGTTAACATTGTTAAAATCTCCAAAAAGTTTAACTATCATGATACGGGCCCTTTAAACCACAAAGAAAGCCTCAAGCTTTAAATAAAGTTCAGTTTTACAATGTGTGTTTCTCAGTTATTGTCTCTTTAGTTTTGGTAACTGGGTGACAGTGATGGTCACTTGGTAAATCAGGGCAGAATGTCCATAACATGTGGACAAGTGACATTGGCCAATTCTTCACCCTTACGATAATAATAATAATAATAATAATTATCCTGTCTAATGGAGCCAATGTCGTTTTCTTTTCAGCATCATACAAGAGAGCGAATTCTTAACACTTCAGTGTCATGGCTTATTAAGTAGTCATTTTGTATGTAATGTTTTCAAAACATTTTACAGTGCTATAAGAAGCTCGAGCAAAGAATCAGGGACACATTCAAAGAAAATAACCAATTGAAAATATTTAGAAACTTCATTTTCTTATTAATACAACCATTTGTAAAGGGACTGCTACATTTCTTGACACCACATGAGGTTGAAAATGACTCCTTTACAGTTTGAATGAAAAGTATACTGATCCTAACTGACACCCATTTGACCATTGAACAACATTAAATGTAACTGAATAATCCAATTTTCCCAAGAATAAATATCTTTTTGAATATGCTTACACAGCGCTAATACATTGTAGGATGCATGTTTGTGTTGTTTGTCTGTTGCCCGGGGCTTGAGGGGGCCTGCTTATGAATGTACATGTGGGGTCACAAAGGTCACAGCATTGAGGACCGTCTCCCATTCTAATAAGGACTGTACAGGATGTGCCCATCATGTGTCCCTCTCTCCTTCACACCTCATAAAAAAACAACTTGATGGCTCACCAATACAAATGACAGGATTGTGAGGATAACAAGGGTCCTGTCAAAAGAAATACACACTACTTACAAGCTGCATGTTGAAAGGTTTGGCTTTAGTAAATGTAACATATGCGTCTTCAGGAGCAGCAAGCTGCATCATGACCATGAACTCTGTGATTGCTGTTTTGTTTCCTTTTTTTGCCATTGAAGTGTGCCGTAACTTATGACTGCCCATTCTCGGGTGAGGAGCAGGTTAATGAAAAAACGGCAACAGCCAAACATATGCAATTCGCCTGTATATATGGTTTGCCACACATTTGGTGCACCCACCATCTTTCACACTATGTACACCACTCATCTGCCATGCATCCTCAAACATCTCTGTTGGACACCACAATGCTGCCAAGCTATTGCTTTTTTCTTTGGCTCCTGGTGTGCTCAGTCACCCTTTGTCAATTGCTGAAAGTCTGCATGGCTTATTAGTTTCTTTTAATCATTTTCCAAATCGCTTGTCCTTATGGGTGTATTGGGATAAAAAAAAAAAAAAGGAAGAAAAAGAAACATTACATTAGCGGGCCATATTGAACATATTATTGTAAAGGATTTGAACTTGATTTTCCTTACACCGGGCCCAGGGACACATTTTTCTACGCACAGAGTGCACACTGTGTGTGGGATACCATCGTACATGGGTAGCGGCCCAAGTGAAAAATGAACACTGACATGGACGTAACATTAAACCTCCCCGCCCCATCAAGAGGACATCATGCCTCGGTCAGTTTATAGCCCTGAAATTAAATCTATCTTTTAGGTACCTCATTCTATTTCTTAATTGGCAAGGTCAACAGACAAAATAAATGTGTTATGACTGAAGTCACCAGCAGAAATTATGCCTTTTTTTTTTGAGTTATTGACTTTTGTATAGTAATGCTGCGTTGCTTATTATTGTGAGGAAGTGAAGCATATAACGTTCCTCCTTTCCATAACCTCCGAGCCATACGAAAGCTGTTATGTCTGGAACACAGCACAGCACGAGTGCCACAATGCATTCTCACGGCAGGTTGTTTTGCTCTGTTGCTCAGGCGTACATTTACAAACTGATGCAAATTTTGAATCTCAGAAATGTGCTGGTCTGAAGCTGAGAAATGTGCTATAACTGGGATTCCGGCAATGGTTTTGTTCTTCTATAGACTACACAAATAATTATGAGATGTTTTCCCTTTAAATTCACTGAATGAGCCGACCTTTTACCGAAATAACATTAATTTGAGGAGCAATTTTCTAATGTTGATATATATATATATATATATATATATATATATATATATATATATATATATATATATATATATATATATATATATATATATATATATATATATATATATATATTAGTATACAATGTTAGTGTAATATGAAGTATGAAATACTATATTACTTCATAAATCAACCCATCAATGTTTCTTGTACTTATACTTGTATATATGAGAGAGAGGTGGGGGGGTGGGGTGTAGGAGATCCAATGAGATGTTGAATTACCCCACCTAAATATTGTTTTACCCTCAAGGCAAAAGCAGGTCACAGTGTCAAAATGTTCATTTTGAGGCTAAAGGCCTGGTGCAATTATCACATTTTCTCAGTGCTGCTTAATTGACCATGATTGCCAAATTAACTGGTCAATAATTTATTTTTAATTATTCTTATATTTTCCTAATACCATCCCATCACTCTCCTCCATATTGTCTGACATTAAGAGCAAGCCTGTTAGGTGTGTCACGTTTAATAAAGCACGAAGGGGTTGGATCCAATTAATTTCATGAGCTGAACTCTCAAAGAAAAACTAGAGGAAAAAAAAAGATTCAAACAAGGGCATTCCCTTTGGACGTAATTGAATCTGATTACATCGGCTTTAATTTGAGAAATGATGCCTGCAGGCTCTACGTTTGTCTTGAAAGTGAATGTCCTAAATAACTGATCAGACGCGGATATGCTTTTGTACACACCTGTGAGTGTTTGCATTCAATGGTGATATACGTTACGAGCAGCCTGGCAAGCCTTGCTTCATCCTTTCCTCTTATGTGAACATGTTCAAGTCATAAACACACAAATACATATTGTTTCCTTCACAATGGTGATTTTTCTGTCACATGTTCTTGTCAATCAATCAGGCCACCTGTCTCATAGTGGTCATTTCACAACCTAAGAAGATAGTTAAGAGATGTACCAGTGTATCATGTTTTACAAGCTAGAGAAAAATTAAAGTGTCAAGCAGTGTTGATGAAATGACCGGTAGAAAACTGTGGATGTTTTCAAAAAGGTCACAAAACAGTCTTCCTTCTTTTTCTTTTAGCTTGACCCTCCAACAGCCTAAAGCCCTTTTTCTGGTAGGTTGGCCTGCAAGGATTCCTGAATTGTCAACTTTCATGTCATATCGCCCATTATTTTTACAGACTCTTGAAATTGTAACCTTATGATCCTCAGGGCCAAACTCTAAGGAACACCAGAGTTACAACCCGCCCCAACCAGTTTGGTGGATTAGTGCTCCTCCAATTCGATTATATTTCGAGCCATCACAGTGGTCCTTCAGACCAACTAACTGCAAATCTGATGCGGCACTTTAGGCCCAAGACCTGCCCGAGTTTACCCATTGCCTGGAGCTAAGCAACTTGACTGACCAGCCTTGATGCCCTCAAACCCCCAAAACCCACACGAGCAGCGAGGAAAAGCGAGACTGACCGACTCAAAAAGACCAGCATGGTGAGACACATGAGGGTCACATGAAGACCTCATTTCTGTTCATGGAGATTATACCATCTGGATGCAATCACAAAATTCAGCAAGGGATGTGTCTTAAGTAGTACTGAGCTAGTTAACGAAGAAAAAACATTTACACACAGAGAACATTTTTGATGTCTCTGCTGAATAAAGAATAAAAAACACAGTGTCCACAGGAATTACTTGAATCTGATGGAAGTTGATTAAATGAATAGATCTCTACATTAATTCAAAGGGTTTAATGTGCACTGTTGTCTTAGAGCAGGCAAGTCCAAACCCAGTCCACGAGGGCTGTTTATCCGGCATGTTTTGAAGGTTTCTGTCCTCCTAACACACCTGATTCAAATGATCAGCTCATCAGCAAGCTCAGCGGAAGCCTGACAACAAACCTGATCATTTGAATCAGCTGCATTGGATGACGGAAACATCAAAAACATGCAGGATAGGCGGCCCACGAGGACCGGGTTTGGACATGCCTGTCTTAGAGAATAACAATGTGACATCTACCACACACTCTGTCTGCCTGCACCTCGATCACATCCACCAAAATCACAGCTGCTTGAACGGTAAGTTAACCATAATAAAATAGTGAAATAGTGTAGAATTCAACTCAATGAACTACAACATCCACATGTAATAAAATGATGACAACATAGATGACATCTTTGGGTTGCATTGCATTGCATTCAAAAACACAAATAAACAATTGATAATGTGCTTCTACTAGAGAAAAGCCCATCAAAATGTAAGAGGATTCGGAGGACCTGGTGGAATACTGTACAAGGACACGGACGACATAGAAACGACACACAAACAGGCTTGAGCCTGGATCTGAACCTCGAACCCCTATTTACAAATACACCACTGTGTAGTGAGATGTTGCTAAAAGTATGATTCGATTCAGTTACAGAGCGCAAATGAACTGCTAAATACTGTAAAGACCTTTGATGATTGCGATCAATCTTACGTTTTGATATCTTTGCAATGGTTGATTCTTTTGGCTTTTACAGTAGGTCTTATTGGAGTAAGCGACGTTTAGCTGCTCAGCGTATGCCAACCTTGTCACAAAACTCACTTAAAGAAAAGCATCCAAAGAATTAGGTCCATCACATCACAACATCAGAGTGCAGTATAATAGAAACCAGCAAGTTGACAGGAGACTAGTGCATTTGTGTTTGTCGCTCAGCTTCTGAGACAGGCGGCAAAACATGCATGTTGACTAGTCTTATCTCATTGAATTACTGTTAAACCATGCACATCTTAACTAAAGCATGACAGATACAAGGCTGCTTCTTCTAATTTTTCTTTTTGCTCCCATCTCATTTTGTTGCTCAGCTCTTGGTGGGTCGAAGTGATGGATAGATGTAGACTGAATGACCTATATGAAAAAAAATGACCACAATTGTCATTCCGGTTCATATAGGCCTCATTTGGAATGTTGAAGATAACTCATATAAGCTGCAATTTCATCGCTTCCAGGCATACATATGTATGTAGAGGCCTGTATATGTGCCACGTTGGAAAAGGGTCAAGGGTGGATGCATTAATGGGATAAACCAATCACCTTTGAAATATCATCAAAGTAATTGAGCTTATTCGATATCCAAAGAGCTGCTGTGAAGAAACACTTCCCTAAGTCTCCGAGCACCTTGAATATACACCAAAAAGAAAGAATGGAATTTTGGGTCAACACAAAAATCTTCCAATTGAACACATGCTCACCGTCTACAGATGAAGCCTAAAAAAGCCCTGGCATTTTCTTTTCATTATATTTGTCATTTTCAGACAGTATGGATGTTGGGAAGACAGACTGTTTTCAGTTAGGTTGCTCACTGTTTACAGGTATTGTGCAGAGGGTTGCGGAGGGGGCTCCGGCTGGCCTCCAGACCATTGTGCCTGCTCAAAATAGATAATGAGCTATATGCAGACGGCAAAACTCGGGACACTTACACAAGCAGAAAATCACACAGTATAATTTTCCTATGACAGAGTGTCACGACATCCATTTGTCTGTTTTCTGTCATCCATCTATTCGCCTGCCTATCCGTGTTATTCACCTTTTTCTGTCAACCCTGATCCTGAATCTTGCGCATGTGCTATGCAGAGTGGAACAAGTTACTTTAAAAAAATATGCGGTTCATCATTCTATAGGTGTTATTAAAATTAAAATGGTCTAGTATTACTAGCCACAGCATATAAAATGACAAGAAATATCAATAAAAATAACCATGAACACCTTCACAGCTACTGTAGATAGCGCAAAGAAAGATGTGCCGTAGTACAAATATTTTTTACACGGTACAATAATTTCTCAGTGCAAAACAACATTTAACAAGCCATTTATTTATACAGAGGATGAAACTGTATTTGGTAATATTAGTCAAAATACACAAAACAGCGCATCAAATATCACAGGAGGGCAGCATGGCTCGGTGGTAGTGTGCTCATCTCCCAGCTGAGAGACTGTGCATTCGATCCCCCGACCATCAAGACCATGTCAAAGTGTCCTTGAGCAAGACACCGAAACCCCAATTATTCCTCATGCTGCGTCATCAGGAGGTAAGTGACTAGTTAGTGTGAAGTGCTTTGAGTACCCAAGGTAGAAAAGCGCTATATAAGTGAAAGTCCATTTACAGTAGAACAATTATATTTCCCAACCCAATGAACAAAGGCATATAAGATACTAATGAAATTGCTACAAAAACATGTTGATAAAAGATTGATTGTATTCATATAGAAGTATCTTATGGTGAATTGTACTTTTTTCTCATAGTTATGATAAGAAAATAAATAATCTATTATATTTGTGTGGTTAAAAATCTGAATATTAAAATTTTAGCCGACCCTGGAGTATTTACTGTATATTATTTTTAGGTGCGATAAAAAGCAAATTTGTATTGTAACACTTTTTTAAAAAAAATCTTTTTTTAAACCTCCATTCAGGTGCCATCTATGGTACATTAAGGGTGGAAACCATCGCTGCATTGGTTGACGGAGAGTCAAATAGCTTCTATAAAAATGCATAAAGAAAAGCTTTCTTGTGTTTACCTCATTCCTCAAAAAGAATGAACACAATTAAGATCCCTCAGTCCGTTGTTGTGTCCTCTTTCTTCTTTATTGACTTCCTTCAAAGATGCTGTGGGCGTTCTGGTGTAGCATGTGGCGAGCTCATCTACCTCACATTCAAAAGGGTTTGAATGTCGGCTCAGACTTTTGTCTATATAAAGTTAGCGCTGTTTCTGACTAGAACCAGTCCAAGGTGCACCTAGCCTCTTTCCCCAAGTTGGCTGGGCTGGGTTCTAGATGACTTGTGACCAGAAACAGACGAAAATGGACCTTTATACTGTGTCATGGATTAAAACCGTTGATTTAGTGCACTGATAGACAGTGATCATGTTGCGGCTTCATTATGAAGGTAACAGGAATTTCTGATCGATAAAAGGGTAAATGCAGTGTACGTTGGAACTAAGTCTGTTTATTTGCTGACAAATGCAAGTGCCAAAATCAAACTGCAAAGCATCCAAATCATTGTCCAAACTAACTTCAGGAGTAGCTTCAGGGATGATTGCTATTGTTGAACGTAATGGTTATTTTTTAGTGACCAATGTTCACCTGTTTCCAACCATCACGTTTTCAGCAAAATTCCCCCAAAAAAAGGCAAGGACAGTGAGCGCAAAATGCTGGAAGAGCACTTATCTGGATGCAGAAGGTTCCATGTGAAACAATCCGAAATGAAAACACTTTGGCAATGTTAACTCACTAGTTACTGCCTGAATTGCACCCACATCATTGAATAATATTCTAGTCATGTACAGTGCCCAAATTGCTGGGGTCTCTCCGTCTGTCCATCCGTCTGCCTGTCCATCCACCCGCTTGCCCATCCGTCCGTCCATCAAGGTCCCAAGTCACCTGTCAAATTTAGTGGAATTTCAGTAAAGAAATGTGTTTTCTTTTCTTTCTGTGATAAAACAGCTTCTGCTCAAATCATCCAATTTAGAGTCACAGAATGTTGTTGGACCGACTTATTTTTATAGTGGAGCAGAAGTGAGGGATTTAGGTCAGATGCAAATCGCTTCCTTGTAATAATTTCAGCATGTGTTGATCCATCTGGAGCCCACAGCAGAATAATAAGCACAAGCCTCGCTAGCATGTGCCGACATTCAAAAGGCGGCAAAGACATGCTCAGCAGCTGAAGGCGACTTAGCGAGCATCTTTGGTTAGAAATGTAATAGAATAGAATGCCTTTAATATCACAATAATGCTGCATGAAATGAATCAAGATAAAAACAATAAGCTCATGTGAAGGATTTTGATGACTGGACCAGTAAAGGTTTTGCATGAAAATGCATTTTAGCAGGGATGCATAAAATGCCACCAAAGTGGACTTTTTATTGGAACATGAAGCTGCAGGGAATCTCGCCCAGCTCCCCGTGTTGCTGCAAAAATTAATTAAACACGACTTCGGGTCGTAGTCGCACGTCACATCAAATTTAAGAGAAACAACCCTAGCGTAAGGCCTCATTTAATTATGAAAAAGTCACTGAGGCATCGGCGCTTCTGCTTGGTATCGTACACGGCACCCGCACGAGAAACAACAGGCTGTCTGAAACCTGCACTCATCACTACCTCAGATGCTAAAACCTGTGTGGTAGGTCCTTCCAAAGTGTGCAACAGAGCCATCTCTGCAAATTACGCCAATGATCGCTTATGGGACTTTTCGACTTAGAAGCAAGGCCATGTACAGCGGGTCTGACTTTATATTAAATCGCCATGATGTCCTAAATAAATACAATATTGTTGTGAACTTGTTTTACACAGAAAGTCCAAACCATGATATTTTGTATTATACAGTACATTGAGGTGTCAGGGGAAATAGTTTCTGTAATTATTCATTGGCCTCTCTGATAAGGCAAATTAACACCCATCTTCACTTATCCCCATCAGGATGGATGGTGTTGTGCAACTGATTTAGGGCGAGAGATGCCGTACACCATCAACTGGTTCTCAGGCAATCTCACATAAAGAATTACACCTACTAATGGACAATTTGGTGTCAATCAACTTAATATTTTAAAATGTGGGAGGAAACTGGTGTACCAGGAAAAAATGCATGCAAGCATCAGGGATTAATGTAAACTCAACATCGGAAGGCCAGAGGTGCCTTCCAATCCAACCTGGATCTCGATCTGCAAAGCGGATGTGGCGACTGGCTGTTTACATTTATTTATTTCATTATTTAGATCAGGGTTGGGCGATTGAAGGCCCCTGCTTGCACGCGTGCACACACACACACACACACACACACACACACACACACACACACGCACACACACACACGCACACACACACATATACATACATGAAATTTGTTCTTAAGTACGGTATTCATTATTTGTCATTATTTGTCATCATACATTTCTGAATGCATGTCAAATAATATCATGTACCATTATAAAAAAAACTATATACAGTATACTGATTTGTTTTAAAATGCAATGCATATATATATATATATATATATATATATATATATATATATATATATATATATATATATATATATATATATATATATATATATATATATATATATATATATATATATATGTGTGTGTGTGTGTGTGTGTGTGTGTGCGTGCGTGCGTGTGTGCGCGTGTGCGTGTGTGTATGTATGCATTGCATTTTAAACAAAATCATTTTAAAACGAATCAGTATACTGAATATAGTTTTTTATTTTTGTCATGGTATATGATATTCTTTGACATGCATTCATGCATTGTTGTCATACGTACATCTGCTATGAACGTGATTGTTCCTATGTGGCCCTCCAAAGCACCGGTGAAGAATCGTGACCCCTCCATCCCAACACTCCAGAAATATGGGGAAAAAAGTTTGCCCTTTCTTCAACTCATCACAATACAGAGATACCTTAAGTCTTTTTTGCTGTTCTTTTGTCCTTCCAAACTTCATAGTTTGGTTGACAGTAAACTGTCAACAGATGTAATCTTGTGTATAGTCATCTTAGGCATTTACAGAAAGTGCAGACAAAGATACAAGAGTTCTGTAACCTGAGTCCTGTTTACCTCGAACAATGATTTGGTTTAGCAAATTAGCGGTTTAGCATGACGTCCTGAAAAGGGTGATTACTTTCTGATTACATGATTCGCATGTAAACTGTGTATTAGGGCGCCCTCTGCTGCTCTCTTTCAGAAATTGTGACAACTCAATCTGGTTGTCATATTTTATCATATTGTATTTGTTGTTGTTGTTTTTTAATCATTCTCTTCTTGTCACGCAAAATGTTCAAATAGTGTCTTGATTTCTTAGTACTCTATTTTCACATTTCAAGGCTTGTACACTGAACCTTTCTAACAACTGTGCAATTGTTTTTGTTTCCACTTACAAATGTACACTAACAGCAGGACATGAATACGAAATTAAAAAGAAAATCACTACTGGTTATGACAACACAAACAGTGGTGCGTGTTCAGCGAACAGAGGCCAGACGAGGGTAGCTTGTTTCTGCAGGAAAAGCTGTGTGAGAGTCGGTAATCAAGCCAATATGAGCTGAGTGTCAGACAGACGACAGGGAGGATGGGCAGACAGACACAGGCGGCAATCCCTCAGGGCCTTTGCTGATTGGCACTGATCACAAGGTCCTAGCAAGGTGCAATTTAACGTCAGAGTGTAAACAAGGTCAAAAAGATGGAGCTGTCGCCCAGCCTGTCAGTGACAAGAAAGGTGGCAGGAGGAGCTTCAAGGTGATGACAGAAAAACACTTTGGATCACCAGTGCAGTCATTTTCTTATCGACGGCTGCAAAAAATGTGTTGAAATGTGGAAACTTAACATATAAAACCGCTTTTGCCTTTTTAACTCATTGAGTGGAAGCGACCCTTTCAGACTTCTTACCCTGACACTTGGAAAAAAAATAAAAACAAAAAATAAGGTATTTGGAATTTAATGAGTATTTTGGGCTAATATATATCACATATGTTTAGGACATGGAAGCCAAGTAACTTCTCTGTGAAATGAATTCAAACCCACTCTCACACACACACGCTCGCACGCGCGCACAAATACATACATTATATATATATATATATATATATATATATATATATATATATATATATATATATATATATATATATATATATATATATATATATATATATATATATATATATATATATATATATATATATATATACACACACACACACGCAAAAGAAGTTATTTCATTTTATATACCTCACACACATTTACAAGGCTACCAAATTTATATAAATATACATTTTAAATTACAGGAACAGAGCTTATGCTGTAAAAATAGTTTATTCTGATACTTTCTGAAGCTAAAATGCTATTCTAATGCTCCTACCTGAAATGCACTGCCATTACACTTCTAACCATGATAATTAGATGTGAACTTGATGTGCACCTAACGTGAACTACTATTACCTTCCGAACCAGTATTTTTACACTGAATGCAGTTTGATTTTATGATACTCACATAAGCAACCTGGCAAAGAAACTGTAGTGTCCTTGATGGTTAATCTGAACATGCATCCATTTCCTACATAAAATCACTCCAACTTTTTTGGTTACTGGATATGCCATTTACTAACGACGGTTCCAGACAGTTAATGCACAACGGATGGTGTTGACATCGAGACATATTGATCCACATGTGAAAGGAATTGGTGCCCTGGGCAATTTTGGGTTATTTGAAAGGAGGGACAAGCAAGGAAAGCGAGTAATGCAAAAGTTTATCTTACAGAGACTTGCCTGAGGCGGGATGCTCAACACCGAATGCTGACTGGTCCAGTTGCCTCCATATTGATTCCATACTGGGATGTGCCAGTGGGCCAGCCAATGCCTCTGGTACTGACTGTCTGACTGGGATTGATTCATTAACGTCAGAACGTATTTACTTTAATTCAAAACCAATAGTCACAAGCTAGTGTTAACTTTTTCTTGTGGCTGTCCTGTTGTATGCACCACTTAGCACTCACAAAAAAGCATGTAATTAAATACAGTACCATAATTTTATAATTTGGATTTACCGTAACTGACAAAGGTGGTGATTGTGTGACGTATGATGACTCGATGAGGACTCACTTATAAACAGTGTTGGGCAAGTTACTTCAAAACTGTGATGTATTATTTATTACTTATTACCGTCATTTCAAAGTACAGTAATTAGTTACATTGCAATATTACTGTATTTGAAATTTAATGCATGACATTACTATTGCGTTACATTTATATCACTCTCACCACCATAACTGGAAATATAGATTGCTGGCTGGGTCAGGGATGGAGGTTTCTAAAATAGATGGTTTCGGTGGGGTTAACGTAAGCAGCTAGCCTACATCATTGTTAAGGTGCTTAACTGTTTTGTACGCTTCATCTCGATACACATTGAGCAGTACGATTTATAGAGTGCAGTATTATTAAAAGCAATTGTACAGTGAACATTTGCGTTAGCTTACCTTGTCATTATTGCAAGTTGTGACAGTGATCTTTCCAACAAGGTTTCCAAATGCTAGTGATCCACTGTGGAAAGCGGCAGCATATCTCCTAATGGATCTCCAGACCTCTTGATGTCAAAGTGCCATCTCTCAGCGAGAGAGGGCAATCCTCCGTGTGTTTTCTTTTCGCTAACTTCACATTACTATGGCACCGGTCTAAATGGTGGCCAAATTACTGGCCCTATTTGGCGAAGTGGACAACTTTTTAGGTGTTGCACACAAAGTGCACCCAACAATTAGATTTTTCTTGTCTCCATCTCTGACGAACTTGGTAATGGTCGTATGTCCATCAACCTGCCGTTTCATCTCAGGGGTAGATGATCAGCAAGTAAACATTTTGCCCCGGACTTTTCTCCTCCGATGTTGCGGTGTTTTTGGCGAATTTGGGAGAACCTCCCCACCACCACTTTCAGGCTAAAAATGCATTGTAATGCATTGCCTTACTCTCATTCGTAAGTAGTAGAATATTACTTTTTTTGTGTGTAATATATTACATTAGTGCGTTACAGCAAAAAGTAAGGCATTACAGTAATTACTTTACTTTTGTGATGCATTACTCCTAACACTGGTTATAAATACAGAAAATATTTCAACAGGTAGAAGACTGATTTAATATAAAACAATACAAGGCCTGCATTTACCCAACGTCCCAGATATTTGCCATTTGAATGTTGTCTTTTATTAATTTTGTACCTCTGAAAATATCTGCATGACATAAAATTTGTCGTTAACCACGTGTCATGAACCATCATTTGTTTTAGTTTGTGTGTGTGTGTGGGGGGGGGACAACAACTTCAAACGCTGATACGTAGACTATTAAAACTGGATTTCAAGGCAACTGCCTTGAACAAAGTATGAACAATCATCAGATTATTTTGAGCAGGACTAATATGTATTTTTTAATTGTATATATTTTTATTTCTCTCCATTTAGTTTAGACCATCCTTTGAACATACATTTGCTAATTGTACAAAAGGAAGGCTTGGACAAAGACTACCACAATCAAAACGATTTTTATTCAAAATATTTTCACAAACTACAGTACATGGTATTATCCAAATACAGTAATAATTTTGCGGTGCAAATTCACAAGATTGGTAGGTGATAGAGATTTGATAGGTGTTGCAAGCCGCAATGTGACAAGTCTGTGGTTAAGACTTTCCCCCTTTACCTTCACTGAATAGCTAAAATAATCTTATCAAAGAGAATCTTAGTGCGGATGGTAATGCCCAAAACACTTTGGAAACTTCTTTCAGCATCGCTCAAAAAAACAAAACAAAAACAAGACAATAAAACAATAGTGCTTTTATACCAGTGTTGTTACCGTAAAATTCACACTTTTACAGTGTTGTAAAAAGAAACTGTATGCTATAAAGATCCTCTGTCCTTATATTTGAATGACAGTGGCATACTTGAACTCCACAGAGGTTCATAATGTCAAAGTTTGCATGACTGTATTGTCATGGTGTCTTCTGGCCAGCGGTACGAGTCCTCAGTAAAGTCATCATAGTCGGTGGTGAAAATTAGCGAACGTACAAACGCTTCTTTGTCAGAAGGCTCTGGGCGAAGCGTTGCTATGTTGTGCTCATAGGCATATTCAATTATCTGCAACACACGTTTCACATGGAAAGAATGAACGAATGAACATACATTGGGCACTAAAAAAATGTACGTACTGTAATTGCACGAGAGTTGAACTCTCACCTTAACTGCCAGCACAAGTGAGACTTCCCTGATGGAGCTGAGAGGTGGATACAATCTTCCCTCATAAAGGTCCTTCTCGGTCACTTGGTCAGCAAGAGCCTGTTTTACGGGAAACACACAAATTATTGTTTCATGGCTCCTTATGATGTGGCCTGCAGAAAAAATAAGCCCCTTGGGCTTTATTGTGTTTTTAGTCTTGGTGATACTTGACTGTGTGACAAAAGGTTTAGTGGGCTTTCTTCAATGCCAAATAATTCCTACATTCAATTGATGTACTGTAAGTAGGAACATTTCACTTACTTATTCCCAAAGACATATGATCCTTTTTTTTCAGGTGTTTGGCTAAAGGAGAGTCTTGCTGTTGATAAATGAATTTGTAGTTACTTATTATGTTAGTGCTTAAAGTAATAACTTACTTTTTTACCAAAATTAATAAAATGACCTCATTAACTAAAGTAATTGATGACTTTAGTAAATACCTAAAGTCATCAATTAGTTTTATACGTCATTAGTTAAAATAATATTTGACCTTAATACAAAATTACTTAAAATAATTGATTACTTTACCGCTTAGTTACCTTAAATAATTGATTGCATTAATCCTTGACTTATTTGATACCAGTCCTTTTTAGACCATCCTTCAGCCAACACTTGTGAAAATTCCAAAATAAAACTAAAAAAAAAAAAAAAACCCTAAAAAAAAAGAAAGTACAAATATGTCTTTAGGTTTTATTGTTAAGAATAGTGCAAACGGTAGTATTTTATTATCATTCTTCATTTGTGTGGTATGTGTGTTTAGAAATGTATATTTTTTCATTTATTTGTTTTTCTTACATCACCATTATCACGCAAAGTATTTCATTAATGACATTTTCCATGGGGTTCACATTCACACCCATGACCAAATTTAGGTCTCCAGTTAACTTGATGCATGCAACTCCATGTACTGTATAATTGAAACCTAAGACCTCTTTAGTGTGAACAAACGTGCTTACCATAACGCTCATATCTTTTCACACGTTTCTTTTACATGGTGTTACTTTGTGAAATGCTACCATCAATTCAAAAGAAAAATGTGGGGAGGCTTCTGACAGCTAATAAAATTAATAGATTTTTGTTTAATGTTAAAAAAAACAAAATATTGCACTTAAACACACACACCGATACCTATGAAAACACGACTTTCTTAACGGTGCCAATCACGACAAACTCTAGATGGTGTGAAGAAAAAAAAAACATACAAAAGCACACCTAATACAATAAAGTAAATTAACATCTATCCACCCACACATCCATCCATTTTCAGCTCTGTAATAATGAAGGCCAAATGTTCTTACTGACTTGAAAATACATTGTGAATGTTTTGAAGATAAAAATGCAAGAGTTAGGTTTGTATAAGTTGTTTCAAATGGAAATAGTTATCCAACAAAAAAATGGATAATTATTTCCATTACTATCTATCTACTTTATCTAATTGAAGCTGATCTTTTTTAGGCAGGTCATGGAATGGAGGCTGCATTGATGTGTTGAGTATATACTGTGGTGTGTTTGTGACTGTGGTGTGTATTCATTGTATACTGTATGCGCTTGTGTCAAATGTCAATGCTACCTCTGCGGCAGTGAGAAAAACATCTTCAGTGATGTGTTGAATAGCGCAGGCGGTGACACCAAGGCCCACACCGGGAAAGATGTAAGCGTTGTTTCCTTGACCAGGGTACAGTGTCCTCCCCTCAGGTAAAGTGACGGGGTCGAATGGACTGCCACTGGCAAAGATGCCTCTCCCCTAGGACAAGGCCAGTATTATTATCTATTCAAATGTAGTACATGCATTGTCCTTGTAAACTAAATGAAAACGTATAAGTTTCCACAGTACCTCCGTGAACGTGTAACATTGCTCAGCAGTGCACTCGGCTTTGCTGGTTGGGTTGCTGAGAGCAAAGATGATGGGGTGTTTGTTAAAGGATGCCATGTCTCTGATTATCTGCTCTGAGAAGGCGCCAGCCACAGCTGCCACACCTGAAATGTAAAGGCTGAAATAAGCAACAAAAGGGGTTGTTGGTTCACAGAACAGACATTTTGCATTCCCCAAAAGCAGGCGATAAATTACAGTGGGCCCCCGGTTTACGAGATTACTCCGTTCCGCGGTTGGGATCGTAACGCGAATTCACTGTATGCTGGGCAATCCAAACCTATGTTGATTAGCTAATGCGTGTAAAACCCCAAGTAAAAACATCAAAATTGTAAATACATATGAAAAAATGGTATCAAAATAGTATAGTGAGTGTTACTTATATTTAATATACTGTACATGTGTACAATTAAATAACATCATAAATAAAAAATATAGAAAGATTATTTTACCTTTGAGTGACTTGATGAGCTTGTTATGGCCATATTCCATAGTGAGGCTAGCCTAGCCTAGCTAGCTTAGACTTCTTCGTATTTTTTGATTATCTCCAGCTTCGTTTCCATATAAATCATCTTCTTACTTCTCTCTAACATCACTAGCAATCTTGGGGCCAATGCATGCCTTGGGGCATTGCAAACCAATTCAAGTTTGAATTAAGCACTAAAATGCACAATAAACGTGTTTTTGTAAGCACTCACAGGAGAACAAAGCTTTAACGGCTCGCCGTTTTGGAACGAGTGACGCCGACCAATAACAGACCAGTATCTCCAGAACTAGTAGACCAGTATCTTAGGGAGTCCTGCCACCGACCAATAGCAGACCAGTATTGTAGTGACGTAAGCAGTGACACATGTATATACATATGAGCGCGGAGTGACTCGCAGTGTCACGCACACACATTGACCGCCATGTTTGAGGTGTCGTAAGGCGAAAAAAATGGCGGAAAGAAGGGACCAAAAAAACGTCGCGGTCCATGTCGTACGGTGGAAAAAACGTAAGGCAGGGATGTCGTGAACTGGGGGTCCACTGTAGTTTGCAATGCAGTGTACAATTATGTTCACACCCAGCACAAAATGGCAGTCACTGCTGCACAGACAGTTCTTTGTATGGTTATTTAATATTTATTTCTTTAGTCAATTCATTCATTTACTGTGATAAGAACTGTACTACTGAGTTAGTGGTAGCGGCACTATTGGGGGTGCTGGTCTACATTAACAAGTGCAACCTGTAGTATTTGTTCCTTGACATTCTATTATTTTATTATTTTATATTTGGCCTTTACCAATGAGAGCTGTGGGTTTCAGTTCACGAACCACTTCCTCCAAGGTCCTCATTTGTGGGTGCTCGTGAGCAAACCTCTCCTTCTCGTGCGTCAGGTGATCTCGACCCTCCAAGAACAGGACAATGTCAAAGTGGGTGATCCATGTTGAGGAATGCACAATTATTAAGCGATCCTTAATATTTATATCAGAATGGACTGGTCGCCAGCTAATTGCAGGACACAAACAAAATATTAAACACTCAAACCGATGAGCAAGTATGAGTGCTCAGTTAATATAATAACCTACATGCTTTTAAAATTTGGGAGTAGTCAGTAGAAGAAAAAACATGTAAATGGACTTCAACTTTGGAGCACTATTCAACCTTAGGCACTCAAAGCGCTTTGCACTGGCTACTCAGTTACCTACTGATGAGGCAGCATCAGGAGCAACTGGGGGTTCAGTGTCTTGCTCAGGGGCACTTCGACATAGCTACAATGGTTGGGATGGAACCCACAACTTCTCGGTTGGGAGACGACCACTCTACCACTGAGCCATGTCAACATGTAAGCACAGGGGAGAAAATACCAACCGTACCGAGGTGCAGCTGTACCTATGATAAGAGTATTTCAATAAAAACACCTTGACAATGAGGCCCTTGGAATCCACCATCCAGATCTTCTTCAAACTCTCCTCCTTAGCAAGCCCCTCTTTCTCCATGGCCATTGCAATCAACTCAGCAATCCCCATCGCTGCCTGGTACAAACATAACGGTGAAGATAAGACTTTTTCGGTGATTTTATAATGTGTTGTTACAAGGGTGTGTCTGGACAGATGAAGACAGACAGACAAACAGTTTTTTTTAACATTTGTTTGAACTTTTTACCTTCATGAATCCAAACATTTACAACAGTTGTAGGGAAGCAACACTGGTGTCATTACTTATTACACATAAATCCATACTAGAACCTCCTATCCTTCAATATACACATATATCAATAAATTTGTCAATAAGCTCATTCAGTGAACCCGCCATTCAAAACAATGCAAATGTTACATTTTAATAGCAAAATTAGATGAGCAATGCAAGGAAGTTGTGAAAAGAATTGACATGGATGTCACAAACCTACCAATCAAATTATCAGCCATTACAAATTTCCTCACTTTTTAACACAAAATCTCAGTTCATCTCATGTACCATTATCAAGTCGGAATAGTCTAGTCTCAGTATGCAGGCAAAACCTACCTCCCCAGCACCTTGGAATACAATGATGTGGTCACTCATTTTGCTCCCCGTGATGCGGAGGGCCGCCAAAAGGCCAGCGACCGCTACAGCAGCAGTGCCTGAGAGGAATTCCAGAACGTCAATTTCGGACCACTCCATGCAATACATAAGACATATACTGTACATTGTTACCTGCGTTTATATAGTGTGTTAGTGTAAACAAGTTATCTGCATAACGGAGACTTCTTATTCTTTGCTTAGTGGCTCAGAAAGCCTAAATCTAAATGTCACATTGTTTTTCAAATGAACACTGACCAGAGGGATTTCCTTGGACAAATGGTTCACAATTATGTAAACAAATTTCCTATGTTAGGGTTAGGGTCCACGAAACTATGCTCTGACATGACTGTTGTATATCCATCTATCCATTTTCTTTACAGATTCATGGGGACCTATCCTAGCTAACTGTGGACGAAAACGAGCCGACACCTTGGATTGGTCACCGTTCATTCTCAGTGAACAGACACACATCAAAATCTCCCATTCACACATCACTAAGTTTGAATTGAATTGAATTGCCTGCTCGGGGGTCAGCTAAGTGAACCAATACACTAACAATTATGATTTGAATTGTATTGTAGATATAATGAAGTCTATCGAAAAAACAGCAACTTTCCTTTCTAAACATGACAACTCTACTGTTTGAGTGGGTTGTGCAATAGTGTGGCTGTAGTTCGCAATGACAATATATTTTTTCTACCATATTTCTCAAAATACCACCTGAGAGTAACCAAAACGGAGCATTACCATTGAAGGGGCCAGTTTAAACAGCTTTGTAGTTGGATATTATTGTTATGTAAGCTAATAACCATACTAAGGTTAGTCAGCTACCTTGGATGTCATCGTTGAATGTGCAATACATGTTTCTGTACTTGCTGAGCAAACGGAACGCGTTAACGTTTGCAAAATCTTCAAACTGGATCAGGCAGTCCATTCCATACCTGTAAAAAAAAAGAAATACATTTTACATTGTTCAATAAATCGATTAATTAGTTATGGTTGAAATAAACAGGGAAAAATCCACAAGCTTTAACTGCAGTTTTAATGCTGTCCTGAGGAGGGTGCTCTACATCACTTTTTGTTTTTCTGCCCGCTTCAGTCGTTGACAAGCTCAGGGTTTAGTGTTGATTTCTGCACATGCAGAGCAAAGCTAAAACGCCAAATCATGTCAAGCAAAACATCAGCAAAAAATACACTAGAATAAAACCATAACCCCAATCGTGAAGTAAAAGATGGCACCTGCTTCCCACATTGTAAGTTTCATTAAAGAGGGCAAAGATAAATAGTGATATGTAGACAAAAACAATTAAAAAAAAACAAAACAAAACAAAGGGCACACAGTTTCAACAGCAATGTTTAACAGGTTGCTCTATGGAGGATCAATCAAATGAAATGTAGTACCACAGAAGCCAGTGTCAAGAATAGCTTGTAAAAATGCTATGCAACAAAAATAAGCTCAGCGTTATGAGCCGTGAAATTACATTTTGAAGGGATATTTTGTTTGAGGAATGCCAAGTTCCAGATGGCCCTTCTTTTGAGGAATTTACAGAAGGTTTGCTAAAGGCAGCTCACTCGACAAGATTAAAAGCTCAGTGGTGATGGAGAAAGGAACGAATGAACTGGATAAAGGGGTCATTTGGATGACCTTTCCCTCGAAAACCCAGTGTTAAAGCCACGCAATTGCCCAGAAAGGAATATACAGACCCAAGTGAAACAACCAGCAAGGAGTATCCACAGTCCCTCCAGCAGAAAAAATAAATGAATAAATAAATAAAAAAACTGCAAAAGGCATCTATGAGGCAAGTGTCCAGCATAACAGTGGGCGGATATGTATATGGATATAACCCAGCAGAACATTTCTTCCGTACCCATCGTCTGTCAGCGATCATTTCTTAATGGTCATAATTCGTAAATGATTGCCCAGGCAGCCACAATGCCTTGCACGCAAGGCTACTTAATATAGATCACATGATCATTAACAAAGACGTTTTCATTATTTTGGAGGTATTTTAAGATGTTTAAAAGTATTACCCAAAATGATTTTTACCTGGTAAAATTCAAAACTATAGTTCAGTAAACTGTAAAGGAACAACAAATGTCTACTGATGCAGTTGATCAATTTTTCAAGTTACAAATGGATCACCCTGTCCAAACACCCAACCCAGGTGTCCATGGCAACGAGAGTAACAGCGTGACTGAATGCCAATATTAGGTGGAAGAACATTAGCTTTTGCCTAGCAACAAGTGTCTGCAAAAATATGCTATTATTCATACATTTATTTTCAACTGATCACAGGGTCACATGGCTCAGCTAGGACTGACTTTGTGGAAGAGACATGCACCATGACTTTGCTGGGCCGAGTTAAATGATAGAAATAAAAATCATAGCAATACTGTCGTCTATGTCGCAAACCCATTTTAACTCATTCACTACCATTTTACTGCGCTGGTAGTGAATCACTTAACTCACTCATTGATAATGACAGCTATGTAAGTCAGAAAATAAATTTTGCCTGGACTAGCATTGAACGATATCATTTGATATTCATTGCAGTTTTGAAATTATGATGGTTTTTGCTATTCTGAGATTAGCCAATCATTTCAGATGACTGAAATTACTTAACAAAAATAGAAACACAACACTTTTGTTTTTGCTCCCATTTTTCATGAGATGGACTTAAAGGTCTAAAAATCCTTCCAGGTATACATTATTACCATTTCTTTCAAACGTTGTTTACAAATCTGCCTAAACGTGTGATAGTGAGCTCTTCTGCTTTGCTGAGATAATCCATCCAACCTCACAACCTCACAGGTGTGCCACATCAAGATGCTCATCAGCCACCATGATTAGTGTACAGGTGTGGCTTAGACTGTCCGCAAGAAAAGTCCGCCCCTTTTTTTTTTTTTTTTTGATTTATTGGGGATTTGGGGACCAGTCAGTATCTGGTGTGACCACCATTTGCCTCATGCCATGCAACACATCTTCATCGCATAGAGTTTATCAGATTGCCAGTTGTGGTCTGTGGAATGTTGTTCCACTCCTCTTCAATGGCTGCGCAAAGTTGCTGGATATTAGTGGGTACACGCTGTTGTATGCGCCGGTCATGCACATCCCAAACATGCTCAATGGGTGACATGTCCGGTGAGTATGCTGGCCATGCAAGAACTGGGACATTTTCAGTTTCCAAGAAATGTGTACAGCTCCTTGCAACATGGGGTCGTGCATTATCTTGCTGAAACGTTTTGGTCATGGATGGATGTATGGCACAACAATGGGTCTCAGGATCTTATCACGGTATCTCTGTGCATTCAAAATGCTATCAACACCTGCACCTGTGTTCTTTGTCCATAACTGATGCCTGCCTATACCATAACCCCACCACCATGGGCCACTCGATTCACAACATTGACATCAGCAAGGACGCCATCGACTGTGAGTATTTGCCCACTCAAGTCTATTACGTTCCGGGGTCAGGTTAAGACCCCGATGAGGATGGCGAGCATGCAGTTGAGCTGCCCTGAGACGGTTTATGACAGTTTGTGCAGAAATTCTTTGGTTATGCAAACCAGTTGTTTCAGCAGCTGTCTGAGTAGCTGGTCTAAGACCATCTTGGAGATAAACCGACTGGATGTGGAGGTCCTGGGCTGGTGTGGTTACACGTGGTCTGCGGTTGTGAGGCCGGTTGGATGTACTGCAATATTCTCTGGAATGCCTTTGGAGATGGCTTATGGTGGAGAAATGAACATTCAAAGCACGAGCAACAGATCTGGTTGACATTCCTGCTGTCATCATGTCAATTGCACGCAATCTCAATGCCTGTGCAATCTGTGGCATTTTGCTGTGAGACAAAATTGCACATTTCAGAGTGGCCTTTTATTGTGGACAGTCTAAAGCACACCTGTACACTAATCATGGCGGCTGATGAGCATCTTGATGTAGCACAACTGTGAGGTGGGATGGATTATCTCAGCAAAATAGAAGTGCTCACTATCACACATTTACACAGATTGGTGAACAATGTTTGAGAGAAATGGTAATATTGTGTATCTGGAATCATTTTTAAGTCCATCTTATGAAAAATGGGAGAAAAACAAAAAGTGGTGCATTTATATTTTTTGTTGAATATACAGTCGGCCCCCGGCTTACGAGCGTCCTGATTTACGAACAATTCGCCTTACGAGCGTGGATCAGGGAGATTTTTGTCCTCCGCTTACGAACAAACCTCTCGCCTAACGAGCAATTCGACATGCCGGTCATTGAGTATGTAGAAATGTTCTCGTTTAATTGCGTCAATAGAATCAACAGTAGCGACATCAACAATCATCAGTAGATACTTGTGGCAGTTACGTGAACGCTATTGGTCTTACAACGTCACACTGACTGTCTCACTCACGGTGTCTAAATATATTACCATTTAAGTGTAGTGTTTGTACAGCTAAAGGGAAAAACAGCTGACATGAAATTAAATGTGCCGATTGCAGGACAAAGAATTGTCATTGGTTTAAATGTGTGTTTTTTTTTAAATTAATTGTCAATACATTCCAACCGTTTAAAAAAAAAAGTGCGAATAATTATCAGTCAGTCACGGAGATGCGAATATGCTATTGGTCGATTAAGGTCACCCGGTCTCACTCACGGAGATGCTATTGGCCGGCGTCACACGTCAATCACAGAAATGCCGATATGCTATTGGCCGAACGGAAGGAGAGAAAATTAGTGAAAAACGGAATGTTGTGAAGACTTTGCAAACTTTATCTGTTAGACATAGCTTCTAAAATTACTAGCAGCGGTAAAGAAAGAAATAAGAGGATGATGTTTTAGTATCTGCGTGATTTGCACCCTGACTGAAAGAGTTACTGTAACACTGTAAGACCAATAGCATATCTATCGCCGTGTTAACTTTGAGCGTTGGACTCTGCCCCCCTCTGCTTACATCCAGCTCAAGTCTCGTCGTTTCAAAGGTAAAAGCTATTTATCCATTGTATGAATTATATAATGCAAGTACACAGCAGATTATGTCACTCAATTTTAATATACGTATACAGTGTGTCGTTTTTACCTAAGGCTTCGGCGCGCGTTGCACGCATTCACGAATTAACATGGGTTTGGATTGCCCGCTATACGAGCAATTCGAGATACGAGCGTAGCGCTGAACGGATTAAGTTCGTAACCCGGGGGCCCACTGTATATAGTTACATTATACATGTTCAATGCATTTGAAAAGGGATGTTTATCTCTTCAAATGGAGATGTGTAGAAATAATTTTGATTCCTTTTACCACAACAGATGTCATGTCGTTGGAAACTGTATATAAACACCAGAGCTCATGTTTCAGTGAGGTGAGTGACCAGGAGAGGAAAATGTGAGAGGTCACGTAAACAGTCCTGCCAAAACTCAATACACACCTGTTGTGCTGTCCACCCAAAAAGGAGGTAAAATCATTTGTTGGTTTAATCATTACAGATAAGGCAGATTTCTTTTTCTGTCTTATAATTTTCAAGCTACTTTTTGTTAAGATTTTTACTTTTCCAAAAAATTCAAATGTCCTGAAAGGAGTGCTACTTGTGTTTTTCCCTCCGCTGCACTACAAGAAATTGCTCTCTAATTGTGAAACTGAGAAACATGGTTGCCACCAGTAGCTGAGTTGTATGGAGAAAATGTGTTTTCTGTCAAATAGAGAGCAGCTCAAAAAACACCGCGGGTCTGCAACAAAACAAAGACTATCGGGACAAAGCAGGGCGCTATAAACCTTTTATTGTGTTGGGCCTTTTAGTAAAAGGAGAAAAGAGATCCAGGGCACTCCACTTTTGCTGGTGTAACGTCTTACTGGCAAGGTCACCAAGTTCACACAAAAGCAGGACTTGAGGGTTATCTACAGAGGTAAAGGATGTAGCATTTTTTTTCTCCTAATTAAGATAAAACAAGAATATACTGTATATTTGTCAAATGTAAGGTTTATCTTTTTGGGGACAAATGACAGGGTAGGAAAGCTTAGTCACGTCAACAAAAATATCAGAATGATAGACATTGAAATATGAAATAAAAATCTTGACTGACATTCTCTAACCATCTAACTACTAAGTGGGGTTGTGGGATTGAGGAGAAAGAGGAATATCTTCCTAGTTTAGAACCTTCTTGGGGTTGGTGTTGAGCCAGTGAAGATTGAGGGAGCGTTTGGCTGTTTCTGTGCGTGTGTGTGTTTGTACATGTGGAGGACATCTGTGTTGTTCATTTTACCTCATTGCATGAAACGTCATATTTTAATTGTGACCCCTTTCTGGTACACTATACTATAGTGAACCCCTCATCTGAAATGCATTGTGTATATTGCGAACTGGGTATTCAAATGATGGACGACAGTCGAAGTCTGACTGAGTCATGGTTTCATGTTGATCCATAGTCAATTTCCGTTGAATAAAATATGTCCAGTCACACTGTCTTTTTAGTCCTACAGCCAACTGTCACAAACTGTGTATGAGCTACATGCACTTAAGGTTGTTGTGATCACATGAGCATAATGAGCCAATCAAACAAATCAAGAAATTTGCAAATACTGTACAATGACAGTGCAGGCATTCTCTTCTCTTCTATTCTTTATATTGTCAAGTGGTGGCATTATTTTATTGTATTATTTTAGATTTGCCAATGTTTGTCTGATAAATTCATATACAACGACCTGGTAACGTTAAGTTCGAAAATGCAAAATTTTGCGGGAATAGGGATAAAACTGAAATATAGACAATTGTACTTTAGTCTATAATAGGGTCTAAAAAGGGTTAGATCTTAATAGATTGACTTGCTCAGTCCCAACCAAGCACACGACTTACCCTAGGTTACTCCATCACATAAACTTACCATCGTACAGTACTTTTCACAAATAAACCTAAGTGACTTTTTATTGTCTTTTGCAAGCAACAATGAGTGTACTATGCAGCAAATTCAAATGTTCCCTTCAAATTATACAACTTTCTTTGCCGAATTCATAAAGTAACAAAGGTAACATATGTACATGTAATCAGTGATAGTCAAGACGGCTGACAAGAGCCCCAAACTTCAAACATTACAGCCTAATGTTTGTGAGCTTCACTCATACTATAATTTCACTTTGTCCGGTCTGAGTTTATGGCTTCTGCGGAAGAATAAGAGATTCCAAGACTCAAACTGATTTGGCAACAAGCTTGTTAAGTCTGTGTGTGCAGGTCTTGGTCAAGAATGTGAGCATCTGTCAACAACAGAAATGGAGAAACTTTCAGGCTATTGCATGTGAGTTTGATTTTGAAAAAAAATCACCTTAAAATGTGACACACAGCCAAACATCCTTTAATTGGTTCACTTCTGAAATTAAATATTAAAATAAAAGTATTACTATATTTAGGGCATACTTATTGGAGTGCTACACCTCTTGAAAACTTCAGTAGTCAGAATTTGTGACCTGAAGTTTTAAAGTCATTAGGGAGAGGTAAAATTTTAAACAAAGGTTAAGAGTTTTAATGTACGGTTTCAATTTAGAGTTAGCATTTCAGAGCTGGATTTCAATCTTTGATTAAGGTTTCACAGCTAGGTTTCAAAGTAGAGTTCTAGTATCAAAGCAGGGTTTTGAACTTGGGTTTCAAAGTAGACAGCTACAATGCCAACCAGTGAGGATTTTTAAAGCAGGGTTCATCTTACAAGTGGTCACAATTTTTGATAGCTGTAGCAAAAAGGAGTTGAAAATTTGAGCTGTCAGAATGTGTGAACACGGGATTTAAAGTACCGTATTTTCCTGACTAAAAGGCGCACCTAAAAGCCTCATTTGTTTTTAAAAGCTGATAGTGCGCCTTATATATGGATCAATACTGAGATTGGGATTCGTAGATGGGGAATGAACTGCTAAAATAAACTTTACCTGTTTCTTTTGTGTGCTTACAGTTGAACAAGGTTGGTCATATTGACATTGAGTTATTGTGCTATTGAGAGTTTAGAGTTACTATTTGAGTTATTATTGTTATTACTTTGAGTATTTCTATATTGTGATTGAAAAAGTTTTAAATATGTCATTAATTGAGGGTGCGCCTTATAGTGCGGGAAGTACGGTAGTTAAGGTTAGGGTTTTAATGAAGATTATCCAACTAGGGTATCTTGGTATTTCAAAGTTGAATTTTAAACTACAGTTAGAGTTTCAAAGGAGGGTATGAAACTAAGGTCTTTAAATTTTGCTTTGTGCTTCAAAGTAAGTATAGCAATATAATGTTTTTAACAAACCAACTCCAATATAGTGAAAAATATAGCCCAATATACAGCTGCTGCTGGAGTCCTACAGGCCAAAATGGGCCGATAAGACTTTCTTCAACTTGACAGCAAATTTTACAGCTGGAGTCTTCTAACGGGTTTGGGGACTTCCACCACTAAAGGTGCCTTCCACCATACAGCTCAACAATGGAGGCGTCTCAACACCCACGTGCTGCCAGCAAAATTCTCTAAGAGGTGGGCAGTGATGGCCCTCACAATAGGTTTGAGTCTGCCAGCTCGGACTGGGATCTTCCCCCATCATCAAAACCAACATCCCCATGACATGGTTGGATGACACCTCCACCCATCTCTTCACCTGAATGTCAACGGCATGTGGCTGCAAGTCCAATTATTAACTGCGGCCTAAGGTCTCCTGGTGCCAAGACACGCGTCCCCTGGGGTGAGTGCCTTTCAGGCCCCAATACCCCAACTACCCAAAGTTGGCAAGAGGATACCCTCTTGTCCACCGAGAACTTCAATGTACAGGCGCTGTGCCAGAAGCCCATGAATATGCCTTATACCTGTTTGGCCCCTCTCTTGGTGAGCCACTCTAGATTGGAAGAGAAACTATTCCGCAGAGCATGTGGAGGTGAACCTAACTATATTTAGTCCAAACCTTGACCTTGCACCCCAGATCGGACTCCTCCCCTGCCAGAGAAATGACATTCCACATTCCTAGAAGCAGCTTCTGTAGCTGGGGCTTTAATCACTTAGATTGCACCCCGATCGGCCCTCCAATAGGTGGTGAGCCCATGGGAAAATTTGACACACAGGTACATGTAAATCAATATTTCATTTGACTCATTAGCTAAAAATGTGAGAATAATTCTTCATTGGATTCAGTGCCACATTTGACAAAGAGGAATGTTTATGTTGTAGTGGTGTGAAGTTGGACGCCTGTTTAATGTGAGTGTAATACTAATTATTTGTCTTTGCTGTGTTGGGTTATGTATTTATGGTTGGTTAGCTTTGATGCAGGGCTTACTCATCTTTTTCATTTAATATTATGTTGACATAGAGGAGTATATTTCTTCACTAAGTCAATAACATAACAATATATATATATACTGTATATATGTATATATATATATATATATATACTGTATATATGTATATATGTATGTATGTATGTGTGTATGTGTGTATGTGTGTAGTGTTAGCGAGCAGATGGGCTGATTCAATGTAATAGTTCTGGCATATGATTGTATTTCAACTGAGTTATCTTTAAAATATCAGTTTCAAAATGCTTTCACTTTCCATAGTGTTGCCATGGCTATATGAACTAAACAGGTTCATTCTTGTTGTGTTAGGCAGAAAAATAAACATGTACTGAATATTACTTGCAAGTCCTTAGAGCTATAATCATTCATCCAATTCCAAAGACTATAATTATTCATTTTTTCCACCAATCTGGCTACTTTTGAGAGAAAAGTACAGCCTTTCCCTGTACTTGAGAAACTACCCAGTTATTAGCACTGTGGCTTCTTTTTGCCAGTTCTTTTTCTGTCCTTTCTTAAGTTCTGACAAGGACGAACCTAGCATAAGCACATCAGTGGCCATGAGGCTACTCTAGTAGGCTACTGCGACATACATATAAATATGTAATGGCACTCAAATACATCAAATGCACATAAAACTGTCATCAAGGACATGAACTTATGAAATCCATAGCTCCGGTGCTTCTAGTGGCTCTCTGATCTCTTTTCAAGAAGGTCTGGTCATCAAGTGCAGTCGGTTGTTAAATACGGTTTTAAATAGCATGAAACCCCAATTTCCACTCATAAAAGTCCAATCATTTACTGGTGAATTGTATTCCAGACAGCACAATCCTACATGATGTGTCTGCATCTAACACTGCACACATATATAGCAGGCTCCAAATGGCTTAAAAGAGCTGTACGTCTGAAAGTCACATTGGGAGACTGTTAAGAGGAAGTGGCAAATGATGAACTGAGAGCTTCAATGAAAATACCTGTCTGACACAGCCTTCATAAATTCATCCAGCAGGTCATCATATGTCTGGCCTCGCACCCTCTTGTGCCTGAGCCCAATGTACAGTGGATCCTGCAACAATGCCTGAAAAGCACACAATGAAGAGCAAAACAAGAAGATGAAACTACAATATTTTGAATGCTACTTTATTGAATAAGATTAATGAATACTTAAACAAATAAATAATGATGTCCTGCAAAATTATTATGCTGTCTCACACATGCATATTTCATTTTCTGGTTTTGTTTGTGGTGAGGGCTGATGCTGCTGTTAAGCATGATGTAAACAAGCATAAGCCTCACCCTCGTAATTAATAAACAGTGCATTTTTATGTTCATACAAATTTCACTGGGCAGTGAGCCTAACTCCTCTCGAAGCGAGATAGTTTTCCCTAGAATGACTATGCACAAACGTCTCAAAGTTTTGAAGTTTTAATCCGAAAATCTTGGCCGCTGCTTTTGCCTCATTTCAGCGAGCATCCTTTACTTCTCATGCAATTTGAAAATATAATTACACAGTGGCTCTAAAAAAAGGAAAGCATGGAGAGAGTGGCATGAAGAAGGAGAGAGGGAAAAGAGCGAGAGAAAAAAAAAGAGAGAGAGAGAGAGAGAGAGAAAGAGAGAGAGAGAGAGAGAGAGAGACGGACAGAGGGAGAGAGAGACCCCTTCCACTGCAAGGTCGAGAACCAGGCCAGAACATTATTTATATCAAGCTGACAAGTCATTTCCTGGCAGGCATTTATTGGTTAGTAACATTTTGGAGTTGGCCAAGGTAAATTGCAACCTAAACAGGCAAAACGTGATCATTTGATGTCTGAGCATGGACTAATACCAGTGCTACTTTGGTGGTCAAATCAAAAGTGATGCAATCACGTGCAATACCGAAAAGTCATAGGGAAAGCTTGCAAAATTTGCAACAAATGCATACACATACAACAGTGCAAACTGCCAATCCCTGCACGACTGTATCAAGGCTGGGTTACATGATTGCAGCAGATAGATTGCTGCTATGTCACTTTAAGACATTAAGTACAGTAAAAGTACTGTAAAAAAACTGCATCATCAATAGCTCAAGCCTTTATATATATATATATATATATATATATATATATATATATATATATATATATATATATATATATATATATATATATATATATATGTACACGTACACACCCACACACACACTGTATGTGAGTGAGTGAGTGAGTGAGTGAGTGAGTGAGTGAGTGAGTGAGTGAGTGAGTGAGTGAGTGAGTGAGATCCCCACAATATCCATTCAATGACAGAGAAAATCCCATAATAGCAGGCAGCCTAAAAACAGTCAGGGCCCAAATGAAACCAACATCCACAAGAACTCAGCCCCTAGACAGATGTAGCTGGTATATTTAGCCAATTACATCTCATTTGGGCTGTCATCTCTTCAGAATGACTTTAAAAAGGGAAAATTCAACCACAGCCAGGCAGACGAGTATTCTAATCTCTTTAAGAAGTCAAATTTGCAATTGTAGCAAATAAGTGTGCATTTATTCATCCAGACATACTGTATTTCCAACCGACTTATATTCATCAAGACATACTGTATTTCCAACTTCAATTCTAGTTTGATGTAATCATATCTAAGAACAAAATGAACAGATATATACAGTAATTTTTTTATAAAAAAAAAATCACCACTAGGCCAGGACAGTCAATAGTCAGCATGTTTATACCACAGTTGAGAGTTTAGATTCCAGATTTGAATCTTGTCTCAAGCCTTCCTTTGCATCTTTGCATGTGCTACCAATGCTTTTGTAGGTATTTGTCCCGCCACATTCCAAGATATGTATTTCGGATTATTTGATGTGCAGATTCAGTTTTTCTGGGAGACTAATAACTGACAGAAACTTTTCATCCATCACTCAAACCGTCACTAACCCCAGTCATGGGCAGTCTGGTAGTATTGACTGAAGATCTGTCAGCATATCAAATTCATCACTCCGGTCAGTGACGTTTTACTGATGACTGATGGAAACATGCACCACGTGTCTCTGTGTATTTCTTCATGTGAGTAAGTAAGGCCCTGTCTACACGTCGCTGGATTTTTTTAAAACGTTAGAGCCGGGTGGACAATTCATTCTCAATGCCTTGTTTGTTTGAAAACTCACATCCACAGCAAACCATCAAAGCATATTTTAAAGTGCATTTGAAATATAAATGTAATGTAGGGGGGTGACCAAAAAAAAACATCGATTCACATAACAATCAAGATTCTGATTTACTATGATTCAGAATCAATTGTACATATATAGGTATATCTCCTTCTGAGCACGACAGATCCGGTTTAAAGCCGAGAAATGTCATTTTTCCCACTCGTACGTTTGTTGCTCCTTTTATCCAGTACATTGTTTACTATACTTTACATTATTTACTAACCCACATTAGAATTTGGGGGTAATGATCTTAGGTGCAGCAGCTGAGTCATCTGAAGTTTGTCCATGCAAAAAAAAAAAAAAAAAAGGCCTCTGACGGGTCCATTTCACTGTGTTAGGCACAGAACCCTTTTAGGTTTGCCACGCCTTTGTCAAAATTACATTGAAATACTACACAGAGATGTGTAAATATAGACATGCATGCTGACTATTTTTAATCCATTCAAAACTACAGACATATGCTAAACTGCTCAATGTTTGAGAAATGGATGCATTTGGGTGCTCAGTTTTCTAGCTGGCTGATATTTGCACATAAGTGCACAAGAGGGACGTGCTTTCCCAGCTGGCAAACATCAGTGGTAAAAGTGGGTTGCCTCCTTGGTAAAATGAGATTAGGTGTATATATATAATATATATATATATATATATATATATATATATATATATATATATATATATATATATATATATATATATATATATATATATATATATATATATATAGTGGTACCTCGGTACTCGACCGCCTCTATACTCGACCAAATCGGTGCTCGACCAAAAAATTCAAGTAGGTAACGCATCGGACCTCAAACAGATTTTCGGTTCTCGACTAGCCGAGCCGAGCCGAGCCGAGCCGAGCCGACCCGAACGCGCTCCTCGGCCCTTCTCGGCCAGCGGGTAAGCGCCAGTTCAACTCAGACCGCCAGCGGAGTAAGACGTTTGTTCGAGTATTTCTTCCCGGATTTAAACTTTTTCGTGTTGCTCTAGCCCTTAATAATGGGTCCAAAGAAAGACAGTGATAAGGGGAAGGCAAAGAGGAAAACAATGAGGACCACTATTGAACCGAAGAAGGAAATTATAGCAAAATATGAACGTGGTGTACGAGTGTCCGACCTCGCGTCGCAGTTAGCTAGCGTCATCATGGAAGGAGTAACTCCCTCCCGTCCTCTCCACATCCATTCCTGTATGCCATCAACCACTCTCCAAAACGTAAGTAAATTATACAAAATGGTTTATAATGCTTTATTTATCTTTATCTTTATCTTTATCTTTATCATGTACTGCTTGTGCACATTTACTTGTGCACACATACTTTCCATTATTTCTTATGGGAAAATTGGTTTCGGTGTTCGAACAAATCGGTGCTCGACCACCACCTCAGAACGGATTATGGTCGAGTACCGAGGTACCACTGTATATATATAGATATATATATATATATATATATATATATATATATATATATATATATATATATATATATATATATATATATATATATATATATATATATATATATATGGTTTGTCTTGGTAAATTGGATCAAATGGTGTGGATATAAACTGGTGACCTATGCTATAAATTATGTTGAACTTTCTTTTGGACGTCAATTTATTTTTAACAAAATACTATCAGTTTTTTGCATGTTCATCTTGAATAGTCAGTCTGACTGAAGTTATTTTCTACATTTTATTCATGCTCTATTGTAAAACCTTTACGTTTTCACTGCATACTAATTGTTTCTGCTTACGATTACCACTTAACATGCTTTTCAAGGTGATGTGAAACATGTATCCCTCGTTGATGCATATGCATTTTGAACATACCAATCGAATGGCAAACTCTGCCACAAATTATGATGTATCGTTTGCGAAAGTAACTAAAATGGTGAGATAGCCTACTTTACTGTAAGTATAGTTTATGAATGACCTTTGAGTTATGTTATATATTGTTGAGTTGAAACTGAGTAGCTGGTGGTCAAATGTTCGCACTACCACAAAGACTATGTCCCCCACAATCATCCAGCAAAGACTATATCTCCCAGAATCCCCCAGCAAAATGGCTTCACCTAGGAGTTTTGCCCTGAAGACACCAATGGTTGGTGAATGTTCTTTGGTTTATTTTGCTTAAATTAAAGAAGAGAGTTCCTGCGCTGCTTTCTTTTGTTGACATAGCATTATACTGAACTCTGAGTTTGGTAGGTTTAAATGTTTGTTAAAAGCTTTAGGCGACTGATTTGCTTATTAGATTTGTTATCTTGAAATATTTGATTTGTTTGATGTGGGCATTTCCTATGAAGGACAGTTATTCTTTGATTTAGTGATTGATTGAATGGGTATTTATTTTATTCCTAGAAACTGTTTGAAATGTGAAATGTATTTGCTTCCTGTGCTTTAAAGGTTATCAACCTAATGATGGTTCATCAGTTTTCCTTTGACTTTGTGTGCATTTTTCTCTCTCCTTCCAATGGATATATATGATACGAGCGTCACAGTCAGAGCCGTGTTCCATTGAGATGAATGCTGAAAATACCCTTTACCTATGAGTACACCAGTTAATTAGAAATGAAAAAACAGGAGCATGCAATGAAAGCCAATTGCTGGAGTTTTTGTCCCTCTTTGTTTGAGCCATGAACAGTGAATACCTATCACGGGTGGAGAGAGGACCCAAAAGCACGCACAGACAGGTAAGTGCTGATAAGGTTTGTTCATTGCTTGCCTGAGGATTGCAGGTTGGCAGGAGGAGAACAGTATGGGAACTTTGGTGGTGGTTCAGGATCAAGCCTAGACGGCAGGCAGGCAGGCGGGAGGTCAGAGTCAGGCTAGGTCGATGCACGTGTGGACAAACAAGGACAACAGACAGGCCGGGGGTCAGAAACAGGCTAGGTCGATGCACGTGTGGACAAACGAGGGCAGCAGGGAGGCAGGAGGTCAAAGACAGTCCGGGTTGGTACACATGTCGTGTGGGAGGGCGGGCAGCGCCCTGGGTCACTCTACGAGATGCGGATGGTAAGGAGGGCTGATCAGGGTGAAGGCGGTTGAACTCCGCGATCAAGGCGGGATCCAGGACCTGGCAAGAGGGGATCCATGATCGCTCCTCCGGACCATACCCCTCCCAGTCTACCAGGTACTGGAGGCCCCTGCCCCTACGACAGGATCTAAGCAGACGCCGGACGTCGTACACAGGGCCACCATTATTGAAACGAGGGGACGGAGGAAGAGGAAGCGCTTCCACGGGAGACGTGGAAGGTGGAGTGAACCCGCATGGAGCGTGGTTAAGCGAGGCGTACAGCCGCAGGGTTTAGCACCTTTTAGATGGGGAAGGGCCCAATAAAGTGATTCCACACGAAGTGGCAGATCTTTGGTGGATAGCCAGACTTTCTGGCCTACTTGATATGTTGGGGCCGGGGTGCGCTGCCTGTTCGCAGTCTGGGTGTAACGCTCTCTAGCATGCAGGAGAACCAAGCAGGCCCGAGCCCAGGACCGGCTACATCATCGGGCAAAGGCATGAGCAGATGGGCAGGTGGCATCATTGTCCAGAGCCAGGAACAACGAGGGCTGGAATCCGTGAACACATCAAATGGAGAAATGCCAGTAGCGGAACTGGTCATGAACTTATGGGCAAACTCACCCACAGGAGTTGGGTAGACCAGGAGGATGGATCTTTTGAAGCTAGGCATCACAGATCAGATTCGACCTCTTGGTTTATCCTTTCCGTTTGCCCGTTGGTTTGGGGGTTGAACCCGGAGGATAAACTGGCGGTAGCCCTGATGTGCTAGCAAAACTCCATCCAAAACGATGATGGGAAGTGTGGGCTCCTATCAGACACCACATCGAGGGGCAGGCCATGCAGATCTACAACGTGTTGGAGGAGGTGTTTGGCGGTTTCCTTGGCTGAGGATACTTTTGGGAGGGGATTGTAGTGGGCCATCTTGGTGAACCGGTCGACCATGGACAGAATGACTGTGTTGCTGTTAGATGGGGGCAGACCGGTAACGAAATCAAGTGCAATGTGTGACCAGGGTCGATGTGGAACAGGAAGAAGATGCAAGAGACCGGCAGGAGGCTGGTTAGTGGACTTGTGTTGGTTGCAAACCGGGCAGGCTTGGATGAACTCACGTATATCTTTGTCCATGGAGGTCCACCAAAACCGTTGTTTTACGAGGTTCATGGTTTGTTGGACTCCGGGATGCCAGGTGTGTTTGGAACAGAGTGGGCCCATTGCAGGACTTCTGAGCGAAGGTTTTCAGGAACCGGCAGGCAGTTGACTGGGCAGAGACTGGCCATGGGCTGTCCCCCTGGTGGCAGACTTTATTTTCTCCTCAATATCCCACGTTAGCACGCCTGGGACACATGGGGGTTCTGCACTGGGAGTCTCCTCCTCTTGAAACTGTCGGGAGAGAGCATCCTGGATATATTCCTGGACCCAGAACGGTAGGAGAGTGAAAAGTTAAATTTTGTGAAGAACAGAACTCAACGGGCTTGGCATGAGTTAAGTCGTTTGGCAGATCGGTGTATTTCATGTTTTTGTGGTCAGTCCAGATCAGGAATGGAATTTGGCTTTCCTCTAGCGAGTGTCGCCATTCTTCAAGGGCCATCTTCACAGCTAGGAGTTCACGGTTTCCAGTGTCATAATTCCTCTGCACTGGAGACAAACGACAGGAGTAGAACGCACAGAGGTGGAGTTTTACGTCCTTGGGCGACCTCTGGGACAGGATGGCCCCAAACCCGATGTCAGAGGCATCCACTTCAACCACAAATTGCTGCTCTGGGTCCGGCATCAGGAGGATCGGGGCTGACGTGAAACATTTCTTGAGGATCTGGAAGGTCTAGTCGGCGGCGGGTGTCCAGTGGAAAGTAACCTTTGGACTTGTTAGCGATGATAGCGGGGCTGCCACGGCACTGTAATTTCGAATGAAACGCCTGTAGAAATGAGCAAGTCCTAGGAAGCGTTGCAATTGTGTCTGATTTCAGGGACCGGCCAGGAAGAGATGGTGGACACTTTCGCAGGGTCCATGCTGATGCTGTTTTCAACAATGATGTAGCCCAGGAATGAAACTGACGGGGCGTGAAACTCTCAATTCTCAGCTTTGACATATAACGAGTTCTTCAGTAGGCATTGCAGAACTGCTCTGACATGGCGAATGTGCTCGTCCAGGGTCCTTGAGAAGATCAGGATATCGTCGAGATGCACAAAAACGAACTTGTCCAACATGTCCCGCAGGACGTGATTTACGAGCACTTGGAAGACCGCTGGGGCGTTAGTCAGCCAGAAGGGCATGACAAGGTATTCGTAGTGGCCAAGCGGGGTGTTGAAGGCGATCTTCCATTCATCACCCTCTCTTATCCGAACCAGATGGTAGGCGTTACGTAAGTCCAGCTTGGTAAAGACAGAGGCAAAGAAGAAGCCTGCTCCTGCCAGTGAGGATGACGGGCGGATGATGTCCACCGCCAACGAGTCGTTGGTGTACCTCTGCATTGCCTGTTGGTCAGGGCCTGACAGCAAATTAAGTTGGCCCTTAGGAGGCATTGTCCCAGGTAGTAAGTCTATTATACAGTCATATTCTCGGTGAGAAGGCAGGGAAGTGACTCGGGCCTTACTGAATACCAGGCTGAGATCATGATACTCTTTTAGCATGCCGAAAATGTCCGCCAGGACAGGCAGCTCTGCGCAGGATTGAGGAACAGATGCTCGCTGGAGGCAGGAAAGGTGACAGGATGGTCCGAACTAAGGACAGTTCCCATCTCCCAGTTAATGTGGAGGTTATGGCGGCAGCGCCAAGGTAGACCCAGGATCGAGAAATTTTGGGTTGGTCCAGGATGCAGAACTGAATCTTCTCCAGATGGTTACCTGACAGGCGCATAGAGAGAGGAACTGTTTGGTGAGTTATCATCCCCAAGGGGCGCCATCCAAGGCGCGGGCTGGTGATGGTTTGGAGAGCGGGACGCCTCTGAGGCCAAGTTGGACTACCATTTCTTTTCTCATTACATTAGCGTCAGCCCCAGAATCCACCAGGGGTTCCTGGATTTGGGCACCATCAGGCAAGAGAAGATGGACTTGTAGAGGAGCTCTTGTACGAGACAGGGGAAGTGTCACTTCACGCATTTTCACATCTTTCAGGGTTGGGAAATGTGCTTTTACAGGGCAGGCGGAAACAAAATGTCCTGGTTCTACACAATAGAGGCAGAGGCGAGCAGCGCAGCAATGCAGTCTCTCTTCAGGAGTCAACGGGCCACGGGCTGGCTGCTTCGGCCCACTCCTGCCACCAGAAGGCACTGACGTACGTCATCGCCCGGGGGGAACTCACGCTAGCCGAAGAAGACGCCCACTGATGCGACGCCTCTTGTTTACGTTTGCGTAGCCGGTGTCGCAGGCGAATATCTATCTGCGTCGCCAGATTAATTACCCATCCAAGGTAGTGGGGAGCGTGTGGGACAATAATTCGTCCTCAAGACGACTCGAAAGCCCATGTAAGAAGTTGTCTACTAATGTGGGTGCGTACCACTGATTCTGGCTGGCTCTTGTCCGGAAATCAATGGCGTAATCCGCCAATGCTCTGTTGCCTTGTTGCAACTGGAGGAGGCCCGTGCCCAGTTACGCATTGGCGTAACTGAGCCCGAAAACCTTCAGAATCTCCTCCTCGAGTGCCTGGGAGGAGACAAGCGGGTGGTTTTCTCCTCCATTCCGCCGTTCCCCACAAACTAGCTTGCCGTAAGGTGATTGATAACAAACGCCACCTTCGCTTGTTTGGAGGCGAATGTCCGGGGCTGAAGAGCATACAGCAGGGAGCAGGTTGTTAAAAATGCTTCACAGGTTTTGGGGTCACCTTCGTAGCATTCTGGAACACCAACTTGGGGCTCGGGAGCGTCGGGTGGCAGAGAAGCGGGCAGTAGATTTAATACGGAAGACGGCGCGGTAAAGGAGCAGCGTGCTGGATCCATTGTTGGCCAGATTGTACAATCACGAGTGGAGAGAGGGCCCAAGAGCACGCACAGACAGGTAAGTGCAGATAAGGTTTGTTTTTTGCTTTCCTGAGGATTGCAGCTTGGCATGAGGAAGACAGTATGGTAACTTTGGTGGTTGTTCAGGATCAAGCCAAGTTGAGGCATGAGCAGTCAGACGTGGACGGCTGGCAGGCAGGCGGGAGGTCAGAGTCAGGCTAGGTCGATGCACGTGTGGACGAACAAGGACAATAGACAAGGACAACAGACAGACAGGAGGTCAAAAACAAGCTAGGTTGATGCACGTGTGGACAAACGAGGGCAGCAGGCAGGCGGGAGGACAAAGACTGTCCGGGTCGGTACACATGTCGACTGGCAGAGAAGAGTGCTTGAGGGTGAGACCGTTTTAAATACTGAACAGGTCATGAGCTGCAACTGTGATGATTTGGCTGATTGGTAGAGTAGGCAAGCAGGTGTGGTGAGGTGGAAAATGAGGTGACTAAACTAAGGAATAAAATACGGTAATTAGAAATGAGTTGAAATCAGGGATTTTGTTGTTGTTGGTTCAATACTAGGCCAGTTATCATCCCTCAAATCATGATATCCCAATTCCAAAGGTGATAGGACAATCAATGTCTAAAACAGAATAAAATAAAAATACAATTGTAGGTGCAAATGCTTTTCAATTTATATTCAAGAGAATACATTATACAGACAACAAATGTTTTAGGTTCTACTTTTTTCCACTTTGATTTTTCATTCAGTTTAATTTAATGCCATCCAAAGAAAAAAAAATGTTAGGGAACTGAGGAAGCTTTGGAGGACCAATTCTTCTCTATTTATGCTTAATGTATATTTTGTAGGCTAAATACTCAGGGTTCTTATTGTCAAGTCACTTTCAACGTGTGCCTTTCAATGGGGGATAGGTCTGGACTGTTGGCAGTCCACTCTCATATTAAGGACTTTTTTTCACCATGAAACCACACTGTTGCAACAGATGTAGAATGTGGCACTAGCTTGCTGAAATAGGCAAGGACAGCCGTTAAAGTGGCGGCATATGTTTCTCCAAAATGTGCACGTACCTTTCAGCATTAACACTAACACAGCCCTATACCATCACAGATGCTGACTTTTGAACTTTGTGCTTATAACAATCCGGATGATCCTTTTCCACTTTTGCCGGAGGAGACAATGTCCATGTTTTCCAAAAACTGTTTGAAATGTGGAATCATTAGATCACAGCACACTTTTCCACTTTGCGTTAGCCCATCTCAGATAAGCTCTGACCCAGAGAAGCTGGTGGCTTTCACTTTGAAAGGTTGAGTGTTGATACGTATCTGTAGCTATAGCAATAAACTACTGACAGTGTTTCTGAGTCCACATGGCAATATCCTTTTTCCCAATGATGACCAATTTTAGTGCTGTCTGAGGGAGTTATGACTATTAAGAGAGGATTTTAATTTTTTTTTTTGGCCTGATAACATGCAGATAAGACATTAGGATACATAGAGGATGAAAACCCTAAATTCATTGCAATTACATATTGAGATATGTTATTGCTCGCGCAGTTGTTAACAGTGGACAACCTCACCTCATTCGTGCTCATGAACAACTGAGCCTTTCATAGATGTTCTTTTTACACTAAATCAGGACACTTACCTGTTTCCAATAAAGCCGGTTACCAGTGCAATCCCTCGGATAAATGTGCAAAAAGGTTTTTGATGCCAGTGCTATTTTTTTTTAATGTGTTGCAAGGACCACATTTTTTTTTATTGATTTATTTATTTTTTAATATCTCGCCTCTGTAGTATATTCAATTGAATGTATCATTAGACACTACTTTTTTACAATTTATACAATGTCACAACTACACGTAATATAAGAATGTTTTCACTATTTTGTAAGACAAATTTGCCAATGTATATTAAGTCTTTTGCTTTTACCTCATTATCTGTGCCTACATCAAGCAGGACAGGCAGGCACTGCTGTGGGGGAACGCCTCCACACGCTGTGTAAAGGGCAAGCTTGCCCACTGGAATTCCCATCCCATTGCAGCCAAGGTCCCCCAGGCCCAAGATCCTCTCACCGTCGGTCACACAAACAGCCTGTCAACAATCAGCACAATCTTCCCTGCATTGATATAATATTCCTTCCTTCCATCCATCCATCCATGCATTTAAATTCCATCCATCCATGCAATAGAGTGTTTTAATGACACATTACCCTGACGTCTTTCTCTGGCCAGTTCCGTAGGAGTGATGCAATGTGGCCACGGTCATGGACAGAGATGAACAGACCCCTTGGAATGACACACAAAAAATATGTCACTACCCCCTCTGGTTGAAACCGTTCAAACTGTAAAAACATTTTGGGATCAACAATAAAACAACACAGCCAACATTTGAAAGTGCTAAAATATGACTTGAAAGAAAAACAATGGTTGCACTTACTATAGATTAAAGGTTACGTATTTGTATTTACAGTTTTTAGCGGGACAATATTAATGACTGGTGCTTACTTTGGCCCCCTCAGCCTGTAAAATAAATTCCTTCATATCATGCTCACCACCTTATTGTTTTTCCTATGGACTATCATCAATGTCTGTTGTGAGACAATCCCAGGATAAAGGAGATCATGTCTATGTGTGGGGTCCAGTGCGTTTTTTTTTTTTTTTTTTTTTTTACAGGAAGCCCATCTTTTAATAATATGGGACCTTTCATCCAGACGGCAGGCCACAACAGTAAAAATCCTTTTAAGGCCAGCAAAAGTACACATCAGGCAAATTCAAGAAGTAAAACAAGTTTATAGTTTGAATAGGAAGATGACATAAATACAGTGGGGCAAATAAGTATTTAGTCAACCACTAATTGTGCAAGTTGTCCAACTTGGAAAGATTAGAGAGGCCTTAAATTGTCAACATAGGTAAACCTCAACCATGAGAGACAGAATGTGGAAAAAACACCCAGAAAGTCACATTGATTTTTAAAGAATTTATTTGCAAATTGTGGTGGAAAATAAGTATTTAGTCACCAACAAACAAGCAAGATTCATGGCTGTGAAAGAGGGCTAACTTCTTCTAATGAGGTCTAACAAGGTCTAATGATGCTTCACTCGTTACCTGTATTAATGGCACCTGTTTTAACTCATTATCGGTATAAAAGACACCTGTCCACAACCAGTCAGTCAAGTCAAGTCAGTCACAATCCAAACTTCACTATAGCCAAAACCAAAGAGCTGTCGAAGGACACCAGAGACAAAATTGTAGACCTGTACCAGTCTGGGAAGACTGAATCTGCAATAGGTAAAACGCTCGGTGTAAAAAAATCAACTGTGGGAGCAATTATTAGAAAATGGAAGACATACAAGACCATTGATAATCTCCCTCGATCTGGGGCTCCATGCAAGATCTCACCCCGTGGCGTCAAAATGATAACAAGAACGGTGAGCAAAAATCCCAGAGCCACACGGGGGGACCTAGTGAGGGACCTACAGAGAGCTGGGACCACAGTAACAAAGGCTACTATCAGTAACACAATGCGCCGCTAGGGACTCAAATCCTGCACTGCCAGACGTGTCCCCCCTGCTGAAGCCAGTACACGTCCAGGCCCGTCTGCGGTTCGCTAGAGAGCATTTGGATGATCCAGAAGAGGACTGGGAGAATGTGTTATGGTCAGATGAAACCAAAATAGAACTTTTTGGTAGAAATGCAGGTTCTCGTGTTTAGAGGAGAAAGAATACGGAATTGCATCCCAAGAACACCATACCCACTGTGAGGCATGGGGGTGGAAACATCATGCTTTGGGGCTGATTTTCTGCAAAGGGACCAGGACGGTTGATCTGTGTAAAGGGTAAAATGAATGGGGCCATGTATCGAGAGATTTTGAGTGAAAATCTCCTTCCATCAGCGAGGGCATTGAAGATGAGACGTGGCTGGGTCTTTCAGCATGACAATGATCCCAAACACACAGCCAGGGCAACAAAGGAGTGGCTTCGTAAGAAGCATTTCAAGGTCCTGGAGTGGCCTAGCCAGTCTCCAGATCTCAACCCTATAGAAAATCTGTGGAGGGAGTTCAAAGTCTGTGTTGCCCAACGACAGCCCCAAAACATCACTGCTCTTGAGGAGATCTGCATGGAATGAGCCAAAATACGAGCAACAGTATGTGAAAAGCTTGTGAAGAGTTACAAAAAACGTTTGGCCTCTGTTATTGCCAACAAATAGGTACATAACAAAGTATTCAGATGAACTTTTGGTATTGACCAAATACTTATTTTCCACCACAATTTGCAAATAAATTTTTTAAAAATCAAACAATGTGACTTTCTGTTTTTTTTTTTTTTCCACATTCTGTTTCTCATGGTTGAGGTTTACTCATGTTGACAATTTCAGGCCTCTCTAATCTTTCCAAGTTGGAGAACTTGCACAATTAGTGGTTGACTAAATACTTATTTGCCCCACTGTACATTTGTTCCATAAAACAGAATTGACTGCGTAGGGTTGAGTAAAGATACACTGTCTGTATATGTTTCCACCAACTGTAACTATCACTAAATCAGGGAAACAGCAAATCACGGCATGTTACTGAAGTCTAAATTCCATTATTATTTACTGTATATATTGTATTTTCCGGACTACGAGCCGCAGCAGAAACAAATGGTCACAGATAAGCCGCATTGGACTATAAGCCGTAGGTCATAACATTTATTATATTTATATTACGCAATATTTACGCAAAAAGAGGATATATGAAAGTTTTTTTTTTTTTTTAGTTATTTAATTTTTGTTGTTCTTGTCTGCCAATAGCAACATCCTCTTTTTAACAAACTGAACATGCCTGCATGTTTATTCCCACCATCTTTATAGAAATGGATGTATATTTTCAACACCAACAGTCTAAGTTAAATAGCTGTTCAAAATTAATATAACATTTTCTTTTGTCTCCCTTTGTTTGATAGATTATTTTAGTGAACATATAAACACATTGCACATAATTCGTACATACATTCATAAATATATAAATACAATCATACATACTGTATATTGTATATAAAATGTACATGTCACAAATTTTCTCAAACATTTATATAAGCTCTCATACAATTTAGACATATTTTATATTTTTAATATATTTTTCAAACTTTTTTTTTTTTTAAACTCTATTTTATAGTTGTTCCATAAATTGACAGCTTGAAGAGATTCACACATTTCCTTGACCGGTGAATTGTCTTCTGATGGCTAGCCAAAGTAGTCTGTGTGGATTATTCTATGATTTAGCTGGTTGTGCAATGACGGCACTACAGGATTGTCGGGAGAAAAAAGTGAAATGTCTTATGGAACTCAGAAACTGGACAGAGGCTGGGTCATTTGTTTTTAATGACGGATAGAGCTCAAGATCATCTTTAAAACAATGGAACGTGACATTGTGTTTTCCAAAAATAGATCCCAAAGGTAACGTATATATTTAAAAAATGAGAGGGGCCAAAATGTAACCCTGAGGCACCCCAAAGCTCAAAATGGAAGCGTCCCAGCTGGATATAAAAGCTTCTGTCTGAGAGGGAGGATTGAAACCATTTCAGAACAGTAACACCAATGCCCACACAAGCATTTAAGCGTGACGGGAGAATATTGTGATCAACTCTATCAAAAGCAGGTGTCAGATCCAGAAGGACCAAGACAACAGAGTCAACAGTTAAAATTCCTAAAAGTGCTGTTTTTGTGCTATGGTGTCAAGAGTACCATATTAATGAATTAATTTTATTCAGACATAAAAGCTATTCTACAGTTGTGGGTTTTCAATGATTTGTTTTTATTTGACACAACCTAAATGAAGTTATTCATAAGCAAATCCAACATGCTCCAAATAAATAATATCTGAAATAATTCATCTGATAGAGTTAGATTTATCTTTGTTAGGAGTGACCAAATAGAAATGTTCCCACACAAGAGAAATACTCCCCTTCCCTGCTGTTATGTATTCAAACTTTCCAAACTCGCAAATGATCACAACTCGCCACAAAAAGCCATGTTTGGAATGTGGCCCCTGAAAGGCTCATATTGCTGTCAAACAAAATGCCGAAATCACCGAACCGATTCCTAAATTGGTCACGTAGTGCAGTCGGGCAGTGAGGCCCCTTCCCCAAATTCCATATTCAAGAGTTTTATTGTCATACACATAGTAATACCAACACAATTAAGTTCTTATTCTGTTCACTTACCGAGCAGACTACGGTACATAATCGAGCAAATAATAAAATAGGCAGTAAAACAAAACCAAAATATTAAATCGAATCAAGCCTCGGCACACATTTTGTGGAAGCGCCTAGTCCATTACTTGAAATGTGTTTTGAAGTCTCCGGCACCTTTGTTAACGTCACTAGATGGCGAGGTGATGCCTAAGAGGTTTACAACGATACAGTGGCTTGACAGACAGTGCATTGTCAGTTATGTGTCATAGCATTTCCAAAAAACAAACAGAAAAAGACTGTGGAACACAAAACAAAAAACAACCACGCTGGTTGCTTTTCATGGTGCTAGAAGTGGAAATACGGCAAAAGTAAGAAATAAAGTACAATATTTATCATAAGCATGTTGAAAATGATCACATCTCTTCCGGGAATCGAACCGTGACTTAGTGACTAGAAAAGCAAGGTTCAATCAACCACTGAACTACACGGGCAGCTGAAAAATTGAGTCTTAAAAACTAACGATACGTACAAATGAACCAATGACAACTGCACAATTAAAGCTTGGTATGCCATCGGCCACACAAATTAGGATTGCATTTCCGCACCCATTTTGCATGAGACACACTCCAAAATCCTGCTTCATCACGATTTTTTTTTTTATTATTTTGGGTTTCAAATTGTTCCTCGGCAAAACAGGCGCCAGTCCTGAGGAAATCCCAAACTCTACATAAAAACACAACACAATAACAAATCCACACATAAAATATGACCAATGTTACATTTTACAGTTACCAATCCATTAATTGTAATAAAGAAAAATATATAGCTAACTTAAGAATGGTAGGCACTTTTTTTTTCTGTCTGCTGAAAAGAGGAGAACATGAAGCCCCGCTAACTATAGTGAGGACTTTGAGGAGCTCAAGCAGGAATGAGACGGAAAGCACCATATGACAGTTGCAAAACAACTGTATGAGATGATCAAAGCAGACAAGCATGGAGGCGGGAATGCCCTAATCTCTGTCAGACAATGTTAACAAAAACATTACAGGTGACCTATCTCTCATCCATTACTCATTTTCTGGCCCTCTGCACTTCCATGTGCTGTTGAACTCATGACATTTTGACCCTGGCAAAGTAGAGTAACAGGGGGAGCTGTTTTAATAGCCTTACAGGTCCAACACTGAATGTATGTCTTGGCAAAAATTACCAGAGCAACAAAGAGGTGAACTTGAATACATGACATCAGGAGTAAATGGCTTTTAAATCCATTCTCACTGTGTTACATAGTGCTATTCTCTTAAGGATGGTATTTGTTGGTGAATCAATGGGGAATGCATGGGAATTTAAAACCGGTTATTCTATTACCATAAAGAGACTGAGAAAGAGAATGAGATGCCACAATTGGTGTGTGCATTGTTGTGAAATTCAGTCACTTCAGCCTGTCTACACTTCAGGAAGGGATCATCACAAAAGTGAAGGAGTTTATTGGAAGTTAACAATAAAAGGCAAAATGCTGTTTATGGCTATTAAATCACTTTAAAAGCCTCGTGTCCTGCCTAACATTCTATCTTTGAAGATATAAAGTATGTTGAAAACAAAAGATTAAGCAATTGTTGTACTTCAGTCACTGCAGCTGGCTGTTTGACCCTCTGGGTGGACTGGTTTTTGTGTGCAATTAACTGCAATACTTCAACAAAATAACAACACATTCCTTACCAGTGTACAGCTTTCAGTCATAGGTTCAACCACTGAAGCTGAAATAAACATCCAAGTGTCATGGGTCTAGTTACAGTATAATACCTATGGTGTGCAAGTATCAAATTGTGTATACCCATCTGCCTTAAAATGTTGTTCATTACAGAGGAACAGGATTTAGTCAATTTAGACCATACGTTTTGAGTCAGTTTGGAGTTTGATAGCCAATAATATTAGTCTGAAGTTACGGGTGAAATAGTAGTGCTGCAAAGCTGTCGCCTCCTTCTCGAGATGAAAGGCGGAGCACAGAGCAATGAGCAGCCATGTCTGCTTTTCCCGTAAGAGCGTGGCGAGAACAGAGAGGGTAAAGAAAACAACCTGATGACATGAAACACCACTGCCGCTGATCTGCAGCCCAACACAAAACCCACTGTAGAGACTGTGGAAAAGCCAGTTCACACTGTGACCCCAAACACATTGAGCCCCATCAAGAAGATGGCCCCGAGTCTTTGACCCATGTCCAGAGTAAATACAACCAGTCACCATTCTTCAACCTCACCTTTTTAGCTTAATCTTCAATGTGCTGGACACGCTCCATTAGTGAACCACATAAAGTTGAGCAGACACAATGAAGACTAACTTTCGGACAACAGTGTTAGAGGTCACACGCTTGAGATTTTTGTTCATTTTGAAGCCTGAAAAAAGTTTGTGATCAGTGTGACATGTTTTGTTTTTTTGTTTTTGATTTCTTCCTACACATCCAAACATTCCAAATCATATAATTCCACCATATATTTAAGCACACTGTATGGTTGAAAACCAAACCCAGAAAAGCATAGTGGTGGCAGTATTAGACTACTTTTCTTCATGTGGAACGAACCTTTGTTTTAGTCAAGGTGGAGGGAATTTCGAACAGATCCAAATACCACAAAAAAATTGGCTTCCAAACACAGTCATCTGTTCCAAAAGTAAAGAGGAATTTCACCTTTCAGCACGACAGTGACCCAGCGCATATATCCAAATAACACATTCACAGCACTGACATCAGAAATAGGACAGAGCCTTGCCAAAGTCCACCTCTGAATCCAATTAAAACTCCACGGAGATGACCTGAAAAGAGCTAAGCAAAAAGAGTGCCCTCACACTTTGAAAAATCCGCAATAGGCATATGGTTGTCTTACAGATTGACTAGTTTAAGGTCTCATCTTTCATTTCAAAGCAAATGTTCAAATTGCAAGAAAAGGGTATGAAAATAAGAGAGTAGTAGATGATGCACAGCTTTGGTATTGACTGTTTTTTAATTTGACAGTCTAGCTAGCGCATCCCTATGAATGTGTCAACAAGCAAGTAGGAGTCCCTCGGCTCAAGTGTAATTTTACCAATGAATCATACAGTATATGTGGATAAAGACACCAGTAAACTCTTCGATGTGACTCTCCAGCATAATATCAAAACTGAAGGAAGACAGATTTACAGCCATGTGTAATATACCAACACGGCTGTACATGTAATGTGTGGCACAACTGTACATGCAAACCCTTACCATGAAAAGTCATCACCATGCCATCCAAATGTTGGTGAATAATCCAAATATAATTGATTGACAGTTCCAGGGTCTCTTTTTTTAATGAGTCTATGCGTCAAATTTTAATTTAATGTTTTCCTTGATGAATTAAAAGCAAGTTGTGCCACATAGGTGTTCCTTTGTTTACAACGGGTAGCCATTCCCACCGCAGAGAGAACAGCCATTTGTTTGAATGATGTTTTTTCTTGAACAAAAAAGGGTCAGATTTCGAGTAATCAAGTACTCTAATAATCTATTCTAATAATAAAATAAATAATGAATGTTTTGATAACTCCTCACTCTAATGCTTAGCTAGTAATGATGACACATTACGGACACGTAACCGACTAGTAAGTCTGCGACGATAGAGATATCCCCACAAACTTCCACTTTGATGCTCATTTATTTGGGATGAGATATAAATAAAAAATGAGGAATGAAATATGAAACCCAATATGAAAAGATGATTGTGTGTTTCATTGGAAAATTCTGTCTCCATGTAAAATAATGCAAGTAGCTATTTGGAGAGAGTTCCTGAAATACTGATGTGTTACTTTTACTAAGAAAAAAAAGTTAAATCATGATAATCTCATCATTTTTTTTTTTTTTTTTTATGTAGCCAAATGCTTTTTGGACATAATAGCCATGTTACTTTTTTTTTTTTTTTGTCACCACTAAGCCACACCAAATGGCAAACCATGTTTCAGTTGACACAAAAATCTTGCATCACATTTCCAATTGTGATAATTCATCTATCAATTCATTTGTTTTAGTCTTTCTTTACCCTCACTAGGGTCGTGGCTTGCTAGTGCCAAACCCAGCTGTCTTCTGGCAGTAGGTGGAGGAGAACCTGGATGGTTGCCAGCAACTCGCAGGCCACTGCCATAATTTGCCAATAAAAACTACACACATGCATAGCAACATTAATACAAGCGAACTTCCCATATAATGCCTCAGGAATGGAAAAATTATTTTGTGGTTGAGGCCAAAGAACCATTTCTGCTCAATTTGATCTTTTCAGATATTAAAGTGTACAAATTTCAAATGATGCCTTTACCTGCTATTGGAATTCACTCTCCAGTGTGCATTTAACACTTCCTGAGTGTTTCTGGTAAATATCTTTTTCCTAAGGTGCTGATTGCTATGGACTTTTGTGTGCGTGTACGTGTGTGTGAGAGAGAGAGAGAATGTCCTTGCGTAGCTTTGCTGGAATTAATATTATAGTTGGCAGGTCCAAAGGGTGACAACAGGGAAAAAAAGCATTTCCAGTCACAAATTTCAGGTAACCTTTTTTTTTTCCTCCCACAAGAACATATCCAAGTGACCACTAATAACATTGTCGGAATGTAAAAAGCAACCTCATCTTATGATGTGGCACAATTTTTTAGTAATAATAGTTCATGATTTAAAAAATGGGCTGAGGAAAGGATTGCTTGGCTTTTGCTTGGCTCTAATCTGTGAAAATAGAGCAAATTGTGTCTGAAACATTCCAGATATCTCCGTTTATAAACATTAGCAAAGACTATGTTCATTTTGATACTCTGATTGAGACTGTGACATAGTTAACATTATGATGCACTTCACACTTTTTACTATCAATAAAACCCATTATTTTCATTTCACACTCTGCAGCAATAATGCAATAGTACTTCAGTATCAAAAGAACCATATTTTCTTGCAACGTGAAAGAGACATTGGTTTGTGTGCTGCAGAAGAGATAACATGAAATTTGTTTACATGACCAAGATTGGGTTTGAAAAAAGGTTACTTAGGTGTATTGGGTTTTAAAGACCCGGCTGAGTTTATATGGCTTATTGTGTGCCTTTACATGGCATTTAAAAACACAAAAATTCCCAATATTCGGGTTTTACAATGGTTACTGACTGCATTGATTACAAACATCAATTATTATTTGAAGGTTTACTAGAGTAAAATCGTTTATGTCATCTCCTTTATAAAGGCTCTAATTACTGTATTTTATTCGCTAGTTGTTTTTTTTTTTCAAGAAGTATACAGGTTTCAGTGCTGATTTCAGCTAAATGCAGGAAATTGAGACACTGGGATAGAGGAAGACTATAAGGATTAAAGAATGTGGTGAGTGTATTTACAGATAGTTGGAGTTGAGAATTTTACAGAGGAGGCGGAGGGTTGGAAGAGGGTGATTCACTTTGGCCTTTATTGATAGTATAAGTCGAATGGGACAAAACACTTTGCAATGACTATGCAATTGAACAAGATAGGAAACAAAACAAATGAAATACGCAAAAAAATCCAGGACTGTGGAAGAACACGTCACTTTAATGAACATGCACATCAAAGTGTACACCATTGTCAGAAGGATGTTTGCCTGGATTCCGTTACAACATGAAGTACAATCAAGCACTTAGAACGGATAAAGTAGACAATTAAAATTGATTTTATTATCAGATGTGGTGCACAACCACAAGCTGCAAAGATGACTCACAACATAATACTTGAGCAAGATACTACTCAATTAAATGTGTTTCCATACACAAGTACCATTCAACAATGTAAATGGTTTTCCATGGAACACAATCATGCAAACACGCTTATGAAAGTTCAACATTTTATGTAAAACACAATGTTTCCATGAAATATGAGAGGAAGTAGTATTACCCTTACTCATCATCTCTTGAAAATGGATCAGGGAAACCAGACAAGTACTTCAGTCTGCATGCAAGATTTCCTCAATTTTGAAGTCAAACGACCTTAGGAATAAATGACTGAGAATTCTTTCAGACAACGCTTTGGCACACTGCTGCTACAATTTGCCACTAAGTACCCAAGCAAATGACCAATTGGTGGAGAGCTAAACTCACAGGAAAATGGTTTCTGGCAGAACCAGTTCATGCACACATTAATGACACAAAGTGACCTAACATACATACTGTATCTGACCCGTTGACATGAAATGGTCCATTGCAGGGAAAAAGTGATTCTAACAAAAGATAAAGCCACGGAAAAGCAACCCATGAGCATGAAAGATATAGCAGAGGATATAGCAAAAAAAAAAAACATGCAGTAATCCATATACAGTAGGTGGAAAACTATTTAGTATTAGCTGTTATGCAATTATGTGGTTGCCTAATACCGTAGCATTTTCTCAACAAAGTCATTCCTTCACGAAAAGCTCTCCTGCAGAATTTGAGACAGAAGAAGAAACTTGACCGAGTTAACTTTTGGGGACCACCAAAAGCCACTCATGGCTTTTACGGGAAACGTTGACCATGAGAAATTTTCTTTCTGGACACTTTGCTTTACTTTCCATTCACACTCTCCACCCAGTTTTCAACCCTACAAAGACAATGGACTCTTCTCTTCTGCCTCCCACCCTTCTTGGTGTGCCCACACTTTGAGGTTTTTTTCCATCCCAGCACTCAACACACTGCCTGAATCAGCCTCTTTTTACACAAGTAAGAATCAGTTAAAGACCCAACATCATTCCATCGCAGCCCACTGAAATCAATCCAGTCTTCCACGCAACAGCATTTATGGCGCGAGGAAACTCAAGGGTGCTTGGGGTTATAATGCACTCGGTTTACTCGGCCTTATCAGCATCGGTCACATCTACTGGAACATTGTGGCAAAAAAAAAAAAAAAACTCCATCTGCAAAATGAAGAAAACAGGAACCAGAGTGTGAGGTTATGGAATTTCTAGGATGGACTTCAACCGTGGATGGCTGGGTGAAATAGAAAACTTCAGGAGTCCAGACGACGGGTGTGGATTTCCAGTTTATCTTCTCAGCCAGCCTTACATAACTCACCAGGCAAGAAACAGCAGGAAAGGGATCATTCCAGTACAGGAAGGCACTGCTAAAGAAATTACAGCCACAGGCCTGATGAACCCAGCTGTTTATTAGATGAGTTTCAGCCTGTGATCCAGGTTTCAATTTCATTTGTGTTTTTCAACCAATAAAAACATATTCATCGTGCCAATGAATTTTTGAATGAAATTCAAACTTAGTGAAATCAAAGGCTTTTTTGTATTTGCAAAAGATAAGTCGTGTAATTCACACGATGTGAATGATGAGATTAGGAAAGCTTTGAGGGAAGGGAAGCATGAAAAGCAAGGTCCACACACAGTTTGGATACTTATCATTATTTTATTTTATTTTTTTAAATAGAAAACCTGAATTGTGTGTGGTCATAGCTAGAAAGCTGATACAATGTGCTAAAACAGATGGAGAAATGTTCAGGTATTTAATTCTTCTTGTGCATCATGGCAATACAGTATGCTCTATAACTATCATTATTGAAGACCTCGATCTGAAAATGTTAAAAAAAAAAGGAGTTCAAAGACTTTTAAATGAAGTCAAAGGATACTTGGGATAAATTGCGTTTTTTTGTGGTTTGGTTTATTTATTTTTGTAGAATGTATTAATTTGAACTTTACATGGTACTGTATTCAATTGGATAAAGGCTTGAAAAGGATTTGATCATCGTACTCCAGCTTTATTGGAAATAACGTTTGTGTAATATTGGCCATAGAAACATTTTATGGTAAAACAGCTAGACAGTTAATCCTTCAATTGTTTTGTTTTTCTGTCTAAAACATGTAAAATTGAAGTTATTGTTTTAAAGTTTCATTAATGAATACCATGATTTTATTGGAATAGATTTTCCTCCATGCGCCTTCAATCTTAAACGAGTTTGACACTCCTGCTCTGGATAGTGCAATGGTTTTCAAAAGGTCATCGAGTTGTGGGCCACATTTTTAAACCATTCACATTTATGTCACAGAATCTTGCACAGTGGACCTGTCTGCCCAGACAAAGATTCTGGGATCTGTCGCCCCCTTTCTAAAAATGCCTTTTAAAAAGTATCTTTAGACCCAAAGCAAAGTACACTCCACAATTATTTTAGTATCAGTGACAAATTAAACGAACGAACACTCAAAATAAAAAGTGGACCATTATATTATTGGTTGTGATATGAATAAAATGATGATGGATGCTAAATGTAATTTCAATCTATTTAAGTATTTTTTTTTCTGTGACATCTGTTACGATCTGGTGTTGATTTTTGCTCACGTCTTGTAAATGCAGTTTGAACCTTGGACTTACTTTGTCCTTTTTACTGCGCAATTTTTGGGATTCGCACCATTTCTGTCGGAACCCATAGTTTTTTAATATTGCTAGTCCTGGGGACTCAACAGTTTAAAGAGATAAAATGAGCATTACTTTACAGCAGAACCTACCCAATGTACTGCAATAATACTCCCACGCTCAGTCCTAGAGTATATGTTTGAAGCAGTCTAGTCTAACCGTCTGATAATACTGTCTTGTTCAGCCATAAATGAAAGCACTTTTGCTTAAAACTAAACCACTGCTCATCATTCTGCAGCGACTGAATCATAGCATTATAGAAGGGTGTTTTGGCATCAACTCTTCATGACTCTTACAGTCAACTGCTTGTGGCTAAGAGTGAGCGGGCTGTGTGGAGATGAGTAAAACTCTTATCTTTCTCTAGAGGTGTGGAGTGGGGGTCACTGCAGAAATGTCCTCACAAGCTGGCATTTGGAGATTGGTGAGAAATGGTGTGAGATACCATGCGCTATTAGGATGGACTCTTGAAACAGGCCAAATGTAAAGCAAAGCAAAACGTACTTGAAATAGTATTACTTTTGCGATTGCACATACTGTACAGGAATCAAGTGATCAGCTTCAATTTTTTTTAAATCTAAATCAGTTCTAAATAAATCCCATTATTACTTCATGTGACTTTCTATGCAGCAAACAATGGATGAACACTTTCTCAACTTTAACCTCCTACCTACTTGAGTTCCAGGAATAACCCTACACTTGATCATCCATCACCATCCAGAAGATGGAGTGGCTCATGTCAAGAACCTAGGGAGCCCCTTGAAGAGCCTAACATTTGAAGCAGCTTTAACATTTATTAAGCATTTCATGGAATACTTCACAAGAGAGAAGCTGACATAGGATGAACAAAACAATCATTAATCACCATCGAAGATGGTCAGTTGTCAGCCAATATACACAAATGCTTGTTTGGTGAGAAAGAACAAGTAACAAAGAAAGATGAACGTGCACCACGAAACTGTTGTTTTTTGAGCCGAAAAACCTATAAGTCAGCTAATCTTGTGATATGTGAATGTGTGCCTTTTTCTCACTACTCTCTGCCCCATCAAAAGATCAGTGATTCTACTGTGTTTTCACACTTAATAGCGCTTGACCTTTGGCCCTCTGGAGAGATCTGATGCTGAATGTTTAGACTCCATGAAGTAGATTAACTGGTAAAGCCAAGCATGACAAGAAAAGGCTGCAGTTTCCGTACAGAAAACCTTTTTACCTGAGTTCCAGTGATTAGAGACCTAATCTGAGCTGTGATGGTGGTCTATGTAGAAGACACACTTGCATGCATACATACAATGGGACTGTTGTTTTTGTCATGTACACTGACATACACATACTGTATGTTCACACACAAGATAAATACAATTGATCAATTTAGCACTGCAAAGGAACATGTCAAAGGCGGATTTTAAATTTACAAATCTTTTATTTTTGCTGTTTAACTGCATTAAATAAGCATTTTTCAAGCTATCTGAGATGTCTTAATGTGTAAATTTATTGAATAGAACACACCTTGAGTGAACTGCCAAACAAGAGTGTTGTACTTTCTTGTTTTTTTTTAAGTCAAAAACTTGCTAATAAAACTGAATATTAAAAACAACAACAACAAAAAAACACACACAAATACAGACTTAAAGCTTTTCTTTTTGTATTTAATCCTTATGTAGTATTTGGTCCTTGTGTGGCACTTTCCTGCATCACCAGCAGACACAAAGAGACCAAAATAACCAAATATGCGTTAAATAAATACAAGCAAGCATTGTCACACTGTACCACATTCACACAATATTTGTGTGCTCTAAGGTTACAAATAAACAAATAGTCTCACTGGTAATGAACTACATTGGCGCTGTTTTTTATTTACTATACAACTACACGGGTGTTGCTTCAAGTGGAGAACAGACAAAAAAAAGATAAAAATTGAGGTTACGTGCTAGAAAAATTGTTGTTGTTGCTGATGCTAAATTCTATCTTGCTAGCAAAATTGATGACCGGTTGTTGCTGATGCTAAATTCTATCTTGGTTGACAGTTCAACAGCAGTAACCAAGTCAGTGCAATCACCACTATTCCACCTTTGTTACTCAGTCACGGCAGTTGTCAGAAACCTGGCTGTGTCATTTACATTGCACAGGTCCTACAATGTAAACATTTGGGCTCATCTTGTGTTGGTCTGCCCAAAACCATAAGGTAGGACTACTTTTCCCACGATTCTTAGACATGCCATGTAAAGTGAAGTTGAGGATAGAATTGGGACTGGTTCTGATAAAATAATTTGCTACCGATCCAGCCATTTTAACCAGGGTCAATATACTGTGGAGAGGATCGGTCAATCCCAGAATAAACACAATGAATCAATTTTCCCAGGTTGTTTTGAAAAGTATTGTATATAGTTTATACAGCGCACCCATTTTACAAGTGCATTGAATAAAATTTATTGTGGTCTATAGCTGTGTATGTAAATCTATACAGTTATATTGCTGATGTTGTCGAAACATCAGCAGTCCCATTTTGGTGACTTTAATGTTTTTTTAAAAGACAAGATACTGTTCGTCGGTCCACACATGTGGTTGTTATTTTCACAATTTATTGACCCCCAAAATATTGGGGGTTCCTCTGGTGGTTACGGCAGTACAAAGATGCTGCTTAACTTCAACGATATACAGGATAAAATAAATACCAACAATACCATTCTAATCATTGATAAACTCCGACCAAAAATGTGCAAAAAGTGTGAGATCAATATTTTTCATGGTGCCAAGACAGTGGAAAAATCTGTACACCAACAATACCAGTAGGTAACTTCATCTCTGGCTTGAAAAAATAAAAAATAAAAGACTATGCAGCTAGCTACCACAGAAAGAAACTACCAGAAATTTTAAATGTGTTATTGATAGGGTAGAAATGTACGGTATGTGCCCCAAATTGTATTCGCTTAAACACCTTGACGAGAATTGCAGGGGTCCAATTTCCAGCTAGATTTGTGAAGCATGTCTTTTCCCACAGAGATTTATCCCAACCCAGACTGTGTATAGAATGACTACCGCAGTCAGTTAAGTACGAGGAGGAATGAAACATATAAGGAGTATTTTGCACATTTTTTTCTGCAGGAATGTGGAAATCAAGGGCTACTTTGCAAACAAACTATGTACGGATAAGCTTTGGTTTCTATCGGACATCTGAAGTAAACATACCATTTAATAAAGTGCCGGGATACGTTTGTGGATTTATATTCCATAGTGGCATGGCAGTGTTGCTGAATGCTAAGAACTCCTCTGTCAGCTAAAGTAAGTGCTACTTCAGTTACTTTAAACTCATTTTAATATGCGTTTAAGATGACCTCTTGACAACACAACAAAAAGTCATCTCCTTTCTGTATGTGTTGCAAAGTGCATACAGCAATATTCATCATTGCCAACTACAACAAATAATCATTTGTTAGAATGTGGATGAAATATATACGGAGGAAAATGCTGGAGCCTATCCAAACATTGATGGCCAAGACATCTGTAGGGCACAAAAAGACAAACAACCATTCACAATGATAGCAATGGACAATTTAGAGTCTTCAATATACCAACCGTGCATGCTCTTGGAATGTGGGAGGAGACCAGAGTGTATACAAATTCCCACGCAAGCACATGGAGAATATACAAACAGGAAATTTAAATTTAAAACTACCTTTAGAAACTATTATAAAACCCAGAGATGAGCTCAGGAAAGATAGATGCATTATTTAGGATGAAAGCCAAACCAGGTCCCAGATGGTGAAATATTCTCTTTTCTATAAAGCAGTGTTTCTCGAATAGTGCGGGGGGACATTTGATTGGCATTTGTTTTAATTGTTTTTTTTTTTGTTTTTTTTTTTTACTTCGACAAACATTTGACTTGTAAAAGTGCTTAAATAAAAGTAGATGTTGAAAGTTTTTATATTGCTTTTTCATTGTGTCACAGTTAAAAAGAATACAGTTTGGGGTATACTTCCAATGTTTTTATAGATGATAATCTGATTTATGATCAGCATGGCAAGGGGGGCTTTGCAAAATATAATTGGGATGTACTGCTGTGCAGCAACATTTAATAACCCCAAACAACTGAGGTGATAGAAAGCAGTATGTGTGTAGGTGTGCATGTGTGTGTGTATGGGAGAGAGAGAGAGAGAGAGAGAGAGAGAGAGAGAGAGAGAGAGAGAGAGAGAGAGAGAGAGAGAGCAAATGTTGGGTTACCACAATTTCCAAATGGGTCAATTGATAACAAACTGCCGCATTGGTAGATTTTGCTGGCATGCTCCCATGTTGACACATACTAATTAAAGGGCCACAGGGAGAATATTTTTCATGGAAAGTCATTTTATGTTTAACAAAAAATGGAAATAGCAAATCTCTATGACAGGAAATTTCCGCCAATTATTGACAACATCCAGGAAGTGATAATAATGACATTTATTATTTTTTTAAATGCATATATATATATATATATATATATATATATATATATATATATATATATATATACAAAAAAACCATGACCTGGAAAGTTATTGGCGTTGCAAATGCTTGCTAATAGCAAACCATGTAGTTGTATGGGTGTACGTGTGTGTGTGTGTGTTTCACCTTGGTCGTCTGAATATCAGGCCATATTGCTGACAAGCGAGGCCCACGGTCGGTGTGTAGATGATGGGCATGAATCGCTCAATGTCTGACAGAAGCACACGGTAGAAAAGCTTCTCGTTGCGATCCTGAAGTCCCATTAAAAACACATACCTGAGAATGAAAAAATAACAAGTTAATATTAATCCTCTTGAGGACCCATATCTGCTGAAAGGAGGTAGGCACAACAATTTAGGTTTTTTCTAAGTCTCATATTCAATGATTTAACAGGCACAAAAAGCAGTGCTGCAAAAAACAGCTTGGGAGAGATCATAAGAACAAAAACTTGTGAGAAGGTTTGTAAAACAAAAAAGTGAGCGGAAAAGCCAAACAAGCGAAACATATCAGATGTGCTATAAAATGACGACTTGTATTCTTGGGAAAAACCTGCACAGGCTCTTTATTGTTCACGTTCCTAGACTGGGAAGTAATAGTTGCATATGACCCAAATTAGGGAGAGCATGCCAAAAACTGTTATTTCGAATCAGAGCAGTTTCCATAAGTTATGAAGCACAAGGTGGCTCTTGTTGTATGGATGAAAGGATTGCACACCCTGTCTGCTATACATTAAGCTGCAGCAGCTGCACAATGCCTGACGGTGATGGCCGATCTTGAGAAATGTTTTCGTTTGAGAAAACCATATTAGTTTCTGCCATACGTAATATATGAAACGAGCTCTTGTTTTCTTCTTGCACTTTGTTTTTTGCCAAGAATGTATTAACACTTTTTCAGATGCTAAGATGAAAGTACGCTACAACCACTGAATTTTGTCCATAGATTTGAAGAAAAATAGTCGTCAGGTAAATTCATCATGAATCTTGTTTTGATTCTCCTCAGGAATTTCAGTTCACTCATCCAATCCTTAATATATTTAATAATTGATCTGATGTCTATCCTTAGTGACTTTGACGAAAGGTAGGGTAAACTGACTTGACAGATTTCCATTTTCTATACTGGTTTAGATTTTTAAATTAGTGGGGAGCTTAAGACAATACCAACTAACACATTCATACTTGTAGGGCTGTTAAGAGATGTTAAGAGACTCTAGGTGTACCCAAAATCAGTTTGACCAACTTACGTTTGTACATTTTAAAGTTTTTAGAGAGTACAAGGACACTCATCATAAAACCACAACCAGCCTGCAATTTTTTCTACGCAGAAGTAAAGAGGAGGAGAGAATATTGGATCTGCTACATCCCAGTACAGTGAAAGTTCTCAGCAATGCTCTCCTTTCCGGATCCACTTTAAAGTGCGCAGCAAGCTCACTCCCCTCCCTTTGCACAACAAAAAGTGACTTCACAAAAGTGATCATCTTGACCCCGCGACAAAACGCCTCGCGTAGAGCGTAAATGACGCACTTTGTCGCGTTCAGTGTGAACGTTGCATTAGTCTACGCCAGCACACTTTTCTGAAGTTTAGACGTAAAATCATATACCGCTTCTCTCGGCAGTCAAAAGTTGTCATCCTTCACACAGCAAATACAAAACCCGTTCCCCTGGTTCATATCTATCTGCGCTACTCCACTATTTGAGAATGACTGCATTATAAGGCTGCGAATTGAAACAAGGCTCAAGTCCAGCCATCTTCACTGTCCCTTCCAGAGCTAAACTGTGTTGGAGTTTTGTTTTGTTCAGAAAAGACACATTGTTTATATTAGTGTTTCAATCTCTATTTCTGGTAGTTTGAAACATCTGAATGCATTTCAACGCGTTTTACATCTTGTTCTTACATTAGCAGCAATTTGTACAATATCGAACAATGATAGTATAACTGGTGAGCACTCTCTAAGCGTCCTTAATCAGCGAATGAACATGAGTCTTTATGGCAGCATTGACATCCATATAGTGATCGGTGAATTTAAGTTGACGTGGCGCATAGGTGCCGTGTTAGACATGAATTACCGGTAAGTATTATGAAACCTGTACATCCGCCCGTGCCAAATGCATGGCAAAGTGGGGAATAGCTCTACCGTGCACGATCCGATGCACCCAATTAGATAATAGAGGAGGGCTGGGAGGTGGTACTACAGTGAATTGAAGGCAGGCCAGTCCTGCAATCATTTTGACTGTGGTTATTGTGTGTCCAAGCATTTTTATTCCCACTGGTACTTTTTCTTAGCGTGAGAAATTCAAAGTTTTGCGAGCGAGCATGACAATAGCCAGAAATGCCTGAGTTTCATGCTCAACGTGTACGTTTTGATAGCTCTGCTCTACCGACCACTATGAGTGTTAGTGCAGCTAACCAATATTGATGGAAGATGATGTCAATCTTTCATGAATTACACTCTGGCTGTTGAGACTGAGATATCATTGTGAAATATCCAAACTTGAACCAAAAGACCATGTGTTAAGTGGCCCAAATCCAATCTTGAAAACATTGAATATGTTTGGCTTTTATTGCTCATACATTATGGAAAACTCATGTTTGAGCAAAGATCAGACTTTGGCTTGAGCATTACACTATGGCATTATAAAATATAATAACTAACATTCTATTTTAGTCTTATACCTCCACATTTCGGGTACAAGTCAGCCTTGTGGCACTTATTTTTATCCTTTACTACATTTACAATTTCATGCAGACAATCGGGCGTTGAATCTGCTTTGGTTCACATGTTTATCGATGAACAGAACATATTTAGGCAGTCCAACAATTTCAATGTGGCTTTTGACAAATCTGCAGTAAAGAAACACAGACAGGTCAACAATCGATCCATTATCCAGAACATCAGTGAACGACATCATGAAGAGAGCGAGGCAGCCACAAAGTTATAGTTACGGCTTCAGTCTATGAAACGTAAAGTGAAACGTCTGATTTCACTTTCCTAGTATGGCAGCAAATCCTTCAGAGAATAGCCCAAGGATTAAATGCACTAAGTCCTCAAACATTCAGTACTTCAAATGGCATCGAAAGAGCATGAGAATCGAGAAAACAAAATGGAATACGCTTTGTAAAATGTTGTTGCTATTGTGTTGCTATGGTGCTTAAGTAACACAATGCCATAAGAACCTATTTAACTCCATCTCACAAGAAAATCACTCATCCTTGATGTTGAAGATGATTGATGATGGAATGGTTGACAAAGAAAATGGGGCCTTGAAAAGGAGGCAAATTCACAAGTAGATAATATCAAGCACAGGCTCATAATTCAAAGCAGTGAACAAAGGCTGAAGTTCAGCTTTGTGCCTGGTATGGGAACAAACAACTCCTACTTACAGTATGTATGATGTACACACTGCTTAGGAATGAAACATGCAAAATAAAAGTGATGCTGGATGTTATGTTTAAAGAGTTTAGAAAAATACTCAGGGGAGGAAAAGGGAGTATAGAGCGCTTTTTTATGGCGTTATATTTGTGCCACAATTACGCACGCGCGGAAAAAAAAATTGAGCGTTGAAAATAAAACTGAGCGAGCGAAAACAGATTTTGAGCGCAGAAAAAAAGTTCTTGAAAAGAAGTTTCTCGCTCAAAATTCCTTTTTGCTCGCTCGCAATAGCATTCTCGCGCTCAACATCTCGCTCTCGTTCGCAATACTCCTCCCTCCCTCGCTCAACATCGCGTTTGCTCAACATCGAGCTCTCGCTCGCTCGAGTCGTCCTCTGCGCTCGCTCAGTTCTGCTCACGCTTTACGTTTGTGCCACATAACCAGCCAATCAGAGCTTGTAAAAGCACATTGATTGACAGCTTGATATCCAATGAGATTGCTTGTTGTGTTCACCCGGAAGGAGCAAACGAGAGTGCGTCATATCGACATGGGCGGGAGTTGTGGGCTTATATTATTAAAGTACAAAAACTAACAAGGTATTTCTGTCAAATGATACAATTCAGTAATAATAATGATATAAAAGTAATTCTCCAGCCCAAGACCGTGTTGACGCACTCTCGTTTGCCCTTTCCGGGTGAACACAGGGCAAACGAGAGTGCGTCAACGGATAGCGTACAAGCAATCTCATTGGATACTGAGCTGTGTCAATCAAAGTGCTTTTACAAGCTCTGATTGGCTGGTTTTGTGGCACAAACGTAACGCGTGAGCAGAACTGAGCGAGCGCAGAGGACGACTCGAGCGAGCGAGAGCTCAATGTTGAGCAAACGCGATGTTGAGCGAGGGAGAGAGGAGTATCGCGAGCGAGAGCGAGATGTTGAGCGCGAGAATGCTATTGCGAGCGAGCAAAAAGGAATTTTGAGCGAGCAATTTCTTTTTCTGTGTTCAAACTCCATCGGCGCGCGCTCAAACTCTTATCATTACGCGCTCAATAGTTTTTTTCTTGCTCTCAAAATCTGTTTTCGCTCGCTCAGTTTGATTTTCTCCGCTCAATTTTTTTTTCCGCGCGTGCGTAATTGTGGCACAAATATAACGCCATACTTTTTGAGGGGAAGCGGAGTGGCTGAGCTAAGCGGCCAGTGTTTGTAATGAAATATTTCATGTTAAATATAAAACTATCCAGATAAAGTATAGATTTTACATAGAGGCGGTACAATGAAAAGTCCTCAGGAAAATGGATCAAAATTCCAGAAACAAGAAAAGAACATGAGTGTGGCTACCACCCACTGGGGAGAAATCGATCAGTGTTTGAGGCTCACCTATCCAGATCATCCGTCTTCATTTCATAGTTCTTAAGTACTCTGAGCAGCTGGACGTCCTGAGTAATGAAGCAAGGTGGAAGCAGGCCGTGGATCCCCAGCTGCAGACGTTCCTCCAGGGAGAAGGCCATGCCCTTTAAACACACAGAATCTCATCAAACATCCACCATTTCACCATGAGAATGGACATGAAGGTTGCCATTGACCTATTTTGGTTAAATGAAGTATCAAGGCGAAGTACGAAGACAGCTGGGAGAGGCACCAGCAAGCCTGCAACCCTAGTGAGTATAAGTGGCTATAGAAAATGGATGGATGGATGGATGAATGGATGTTCCGTTAAAAACGGGTGGCTTGCACTGTTGTGTGAACATGTAACAGAATGAAAAATGTTGTTTCTTCCTAGTATTTTTTAATTAGACTTGTGTATATACAGACACACATAGACATATAAGCCACGACTTTTTCCTCATGTTTTGACCCCTGCGCCTTATAGTCCGGTGCAAATTATCTGTGGTTTTTTGTTTGTTTGTTTGTTTGTTTTTTGCTAGCCACCAGCAAGCAAATGTGTGTATCTGATCGAGTTGTCAATTTATGGAACAACTATAAAATAGAACAAAAAAGCTCTGAATCAATGGCTGTGCTCAAAAAGAGTTCAAACAATATATTATTAAAAAAATATACATCTAAATTTCATAAGAGAATGTAATTTTGGGTAAATTTGTGATGTGTAAATTTTATATACAGTACACAGTATGTGTGATTTTATTTATGTATTTATGATAGTATATGAATTATATAGAATGTGTTATTATGTTTACTAAAATAAACTATCAAACAAAGGGAGACAAAAAAAGATGCTATTGAAGTATTGAATTAGATTTTGAACTGCTATTTAACAAACAGATATCCATCCATTTTCTATAAATATGTTGGGGCTAAACATGCAGGCATGCTCAGTCTGTTAAAGAGAGGATGTTGTTGTTGGCAGACAATTACAAAAAACTTAAATAACAAACTTCATATACCTTTTTTTGCATAGAGATCTGATATACATATTTGATATATATATATATATATATATATATATATATATATATATATATATATATATATATATATATATAGATATAGATAAAGATGTGAATAAGTGTGTGTGTGTGTGTATTTTGTACAATTGTGAATTTAACCTTCATGAGTCATCCTATTTACAACGATATTTGATCATTTCCTGTGAGATCTACGCATTCTGCTTCCGCTATGCTTTGCGTACTTCCGTGACATTTTCAGCATTCCCTCAGCTTGCAGTGTTGCTCCCTGATGTCAGGTTGTCTATGTAGTATGCCACTCTTTTGTTAATTGATTTCCAGTTTTTGGGGTACATGCTATTTTTACTGTGGTGCAGGGGACGTGTTCTTTGTAATGTTGGGAGTTTTAATGTCAACTTCACCCATGTTAACAATTGTTGGATGGTTTTTGTTGCTACTCTTTGGGCGCAAATTCTGCTTTTCTTTTGTTGCAATGGGAATGTGGTTTCTTGCTGTTATAAATACGGACGTTTTATGTATTTAGGAAGCAAATGCACGAATACGTCAAGAAGACAAATTCTCCTGTGTTGTTTTCCACAGAGAACCAATAAGTTCTGCAAAGCAGGCACTGGGTGTCTGTTCTTCATCCCACACTCACACCCGTTACAAACACAGCCGCAGCCAGTGGATACAGCTCCTCTTCTTCTCTTTAGAATCTCTGAGCGAGAGATGCACCCAGTCTTTGACATGGCAGAAGCAGAAGATGACTCACTGGAGTCCATGAATGAGAGAATAAACAAAGTACATTTTTAGGAACAAATTCACGAAAATCACATTACACCACCTAAAGTGGTATGAAAAAGTATCTGAACCTTTTGGAATTTCTCACATTTCTGCATAAAATCACCATCAAATGTGATCTGATCTTTGTCAAAATCACATAGATGTAACAACAGTGTCTGCTTTAACTAAAACCACCCAAACATTTGTAGGTTTTCATCTTTTAATGAGGATAGCATGCAAACAATGACAGAAGGGGGAGAAATAAATAACTGAACCATCACATTTAATATTTTGTGGCCCCCCTTTAACAGCAATAAATTCAACCAGATACTTCCTGTAGCTGCAAATCAGTCTGGCACATCGATCAGGATTAATCTTGGCCCATTTTTCTTTATAAAACTGCTATAGTTCAGTCAGATTCCTGGGAAGTCTGGCATGAATCGCTGTCTTAAGGTCATGCCACAGCATCTCAATGGGGTTCAAGTCTGGACTTTGAATTGGCCAATACCTAACGTGTATTTTGTTCCTCTGAAACCATTCTGAAGTTGATTTACTTGTGTGCTTTGGATCATTGTCTTGTTGCAGCATCCATCCTGTTTCTATTTTCAACTGTCTGACTGACGGTCTAAGGTTTTCCTGCAAAACATCCTGATAAAACCTTTGAACTCATGTTTCCAGTAATGTTTGCAAGTCCAGGCCCTGAGGCCCAAACCATGAAGCACCCTCCACCATGCTTCGGGGTGGGGATGAGGTAATGATGTTGATGAGCTGTTCCATTTTTCCTACACTCATGACGTTGTGTGTTCCTCCCAAACAATTCAACTTTGGTTTCATCAGTCCACGAAATATTTTGCCAAAACTTCTGAGGAGTGTCCAAGTGCCTTTTAGCGAACATTAAACGAGCAACAATGTTTTTTTTAGACACCAGTGGCTTCCTACGTGGAGTCCTCCCATGAACACCATTCTTGGCCAATGTTTTACATATAGTTGATGCGTGCACAGAGATAATGGACTGTGCCAGTGATTTATGTAAGTCTTTAGCAGAGACTCTAGGGTTCTTTTTTTATCTGAGTATTCTGCGCTGCACTCTTGGCGTCACCTTTGGTGGACGGCCACTCCTTGGGACCGTCCACCAAAGATGACGCAACAGTGCCTGACTGTCGATTGATGAATATCCAGACTTTTAGAGATGGTTTTGCATCCTTTGCCAGCTTTATACAAACCAACAATTCTTGATTGCAGGTTTTCAGACAGCTCCATTGAGCAAACCATGGAGCACATCAGACAATGCTTCTCATCAAGACATTTTTTTTTTTTTTTTTTTTTTTTACCAGGTGTGTGTTTTATAGTGGGGAGGGCAGCTTTAAGCCACTCATCAGTGATTGGGCACACACCTGACTTAAATTGTTTGGCAAAAATTGGTTTAAATTGCTCTTTAAGTATTTTTAGGCAGAGGATTCAGTTACTTATTCCTCCCCCTTCTGTCTATGTTTGCATGCTATCCTCATTAAAAGATGAAAACCTATAAATGTTTGGGTGGTTTTAGTTAAAGCAGATTCGGTTGTTTCATCTGTGTGATTTTAACAAAGATCAGATCACATTTGATGGTGATTTCATTCAGAAATGTGAGAAATTCCAAAAGGTTCAGATACTTTTTCATACCACTGTACGTCAAATTCAAAAAGCATGGCGTTTACGTCACCCAAATTTTAAATGTGCTTGTGGTATGTAAAAGCAAAGGCCCTTGGTAATAATCTGAGCTACTCTGCTCGTTAGATTATCTTCACAAGACGTTATATTAAATTGACTTAATTCAAAAACTGTTATGGATACCAGCAAAGACATTTGACATCATCCTATTTAAATATGTAAAGGGAGTACTTAAATGATGAATCAAAAATTTTGAGATGATTATATTTATAATGTCTGAAGAGTGCAACTGGGTTTTGTTGACTTCTTTGGCACACTAATGCCAAATTAAATTAATCTGCTGCAAAAAAAAGCTGAAAATACTGTATCATTAGGAAAAGTTCTTTCTTCAAATGCCATTTTGGGATTTTTATTTCTGAGGTTCGACCTGTGATAGATTAGATCTCCATCAGTACGTTACTTTCTGAGGTTAATTGGTAACAGTGTTATTTTTTTTTCCCGTCACTTTGGTGATTTAAACTCATTTACCCACCCATGAGCCCCTCGTTTGAGAAAACTGTAATTGGTAGAATAATTTTTGTGCGTATGTGTGTGCAGCTAATTATTTTTTTTTCTCCAAGCAACCATCCATGTGACAGACACAACACTGCAACAAGGTAGAGACAGTAAAAAAAAAGATCTTTTTAGACACGTGCATGTGCACATACTGTGCCCCCACAACCCAAGGAGATCCATGAACCAAACACTGAGTGGCTTATTGGCCACAAATACTGATTCAGCACTCACTGATGTGCTAAAAGAAGGATGAGGATTGAGTCATTTTGGTTGGTGATAAATTTGGGTGATAATCACACATCATATCTCCCAGTAGCACAAAGGTCTTTCTTCAGGAATCATAAGAAGCAAGAAAGCCCAGGCAAAGTTTTCAGCCACAGAACTCCAAGACCACAAAGCCCCTATCCAAGGAAGCCTCCCAACCAGCAATACCAACGCAAACTGGTACACCTCAAGGCAAAACAAATGATAGGGCTCAGAAGTACACACCCTCCACCACTGAATCGCCATCCGGATACTCCCAAAGGTAAGTGTATCATACCATCACAAGCAGAGGTGGGCATTTTGTCAGTACTGCGATGGACTATCTGTGATAGACCAACCTTTTCCCGACGGACTACCGAATGACAAAAACATTTTAAAAACAATGGACTAAGACGGTGTGAGAGAGTAGATTTTGTCTGTCATTTTAATACGTTGCTGTAATCATCACGATCCATCTCACCTGTCCCTGTTTGTAACAGTTTGACACTCCTTCACAGTTGAATCGTCAACATTTCTGAGAAATATTTAAAGTGCCAAAAACTTAGGAGCATGGAAATGTAAACAGTCTAAATAAGTAGCAATAATACAGATATGCACCCAGGAACTGTCTGTATCCTAGAGCAAGAGTATGCAGGCATTATTATGTTGTTGGTTAAACCTTGCTTTTCTCTTGAGTATATGACAGATGACATGTGTTATAAAGTTTATTTTGTTTTATGCAACTGTTTCTGAAAAGATTACTTCAGAGACATAAGTAAAAACCTTTCCTTAAAGTTTGTAGAAAGTTATCAGGTCAGGGCAAGATGAAAATGTGCTTCCTGTAAACATCAGAAAAGGATTACACCCCTTGATAGTACATTTTGAATTCAGTCTTTTGAATGTCATAATGGGCCAGCGAGTATTGCTGGTTTTATACATAGATAGATGCACAGGATTTGAGCAAGGGAAATTCCTAATAAATGTACAAATGTATGCTTATAAAATGTCAAGATTGCATTTATAACAATAATAATAATAAAACATAGAATATGGTTTTCAGAGACGTTTAACTTTTCATTTGTGATTATGTAATGAGTAAATTTACAATTTTTGAGGAATTTGCAGTCGAACATGCCTTAAATCCTCGGGTGCCAGGACTGAGATCTGTTCAATGGCATGAAAAAGGAAAGAGAATTCTGGTGACAGCTGTTAATTTTTACAGCATACTGTTTGGGAGGAATATAAATATCTTTGGCCATCTATTTAGATTTAGTATGCAGTAGTGGTGAGAGGACATATGCTTGTGGGAACATAATTCAATGACAGTGGATTCACACCCACGACTGCAATAATGTTTTATAAGCCGTGACCCAATAATGAAATGCTACAGAATTTAGAAAAAATGATCTGAAATACATATGGTACATAGAAGACTCATGAAAAAAGTATAACCTTCAATGAGATGATGAGTCTGACAGTGATTGCAGTAAGTTCAAAACTTGAAACGTCAATCAATGTATAAATGATCTGCCAGCCAATAAAATGCATGTTAGAAACTGTTGCAAAGAAGAGTACACACTGTTAGCAACTCTGTCTTTGGAGCTAAAGTTGCCATAATTACAGTGATCTGTTGTTTATTGAGTTGTACATCAGTTAAGCATGGATCCAAGTCTTAATGTCAGGCTTTAGTTAGGGTTGATGGTATTCATTGAATACAATGCCTGTAAATGGAAACCAGCTAAACACCATCATGGTGTAGACCAGGCTTTTTCAAACTTTTTGGAGTCAGGGACCTCTTTTAGAGAGCAAATTTTCCAAGTACCAACAGGCAAATATTTGCAAAAAAAAAAAAATAATAATTTAAGTGCCATCTTTATTCAGCAACATATTCAATTTGACAAGTATATTTCTTACTTTTCAGCTTTATTGAACTTTAAACAATTAAAATTGCAAATCGCATGCCTCCTTGTGACAAACAGTCAAAAACAGCATTAGCTTTGCATGGCTTCATCGCCTCATTGGCAAACAACTGTAGACACAAAACACATTTTGCCAAATTTACATTACATATTACACTTGATTTATATGTTTCCTACAAATGTTTCTTAATTATTGTGAGAAATCACTAATATGATCAGGGTCTTCACATAATTGGTATCCCTTCATATTACTCAGTACCAAAGAAGTAGCTCTCGGTCTCAAAAAGGTTGGAGACCCCTGATCTAGGTAGACCGACAGTGCAATATCAATGCACTATCAACAGCGGCCAGAAGCGGCGCTAAAAACAAAGACTAAATTGAACAAGGCACAAATCTATAACTTAAAAGATACACTAAATCAGTTCCAAAACACCCACATTATTTCATGGTCCCCCTGCAGTGGGGTCCGCAGACTCCCACTTTGAGAACCACGAGTGCTGACATCCGTTAAACTGAATTAAAAAGATTCCAACATAATCAGGTGGCAAATGTCAGCCCTTTCTAGCAAAAGCGCGGCAAGGGCATTGATTTTAGAATGCCTGAGTCCATCATCATGAAGTACTCTTTAGTCCAGTCTTTACTTATGAGACCTCAAATAGACATGCAGTGCTGAGTTACAACTTTCCTCAATTACCATAAAAGGGTTTGAGTTTTTCCACAGAGCCAGATGTTCAAATAAGACCTCATTCATTTGGAACAACAACGGGCCCAAATTGCACTTTTGCTGCGCTCCCTGCTGCTCTGCACATGAAGAGCAAGCATCATGTGGGAATATTTCACAGGCAAATAAAGACACTGCATAGAAAATACGTAAAATACATCTCCCAAACTTAAGTTTCAATTTATCTGAGATTATATATTTTAAAATGCTGGTTAGTCTTGGATTGAGGCTGTTCTACTACAGGTTATATCAAATATGTCACATATTTCCTCCTGTCATCCAAGGAAGAAAAACATATTTTATCGAAAATATTTTAAGAGAATGAAAACACATAACATCCACTATGCATGAAAACCACCCTGAATTCATTTCAAAGCCTCTGAGTAATTTCTTTCAAAAATGTTACATTACCTAGATCTACAGTGTGAGGGGAACATAGGTGTATGGCACGCTTCGAAATGCATGGGTCACAGACTAGTTCAGTGGAGGCGTGTAAAGCATTGATGCCAGGTATGACTTCCAGTTGGCAACAAAAAATGTCTGCCAATTATTTCAGTTTGCTGAAATCTCATTCGACATATTGTTTGGCCCTCAGGGACACAGTTTTTTGTTTAGCCTCTAATCCACTGGTGTCATACTCAAGGCTTGAGGGCCAAATCCGGCTCGGCACATAATTTTATGTGGCCTGCAAAAGCAAATCATGTAAAATTCTATGACCCTTGCTAAACTCAGGCCCAAAATTTTAACTTGTCGCGTATAATAAAGTAGAGATTTTGCAGTATTTTTTTATTTGTTTTGTTACAATAACTCAGTGCTTCTCAAATAGTGGGGCTATACCTTTTTAGTTTCAGGCACTTTTATACACTTGTTTTTTGTTTTTTAATTTTAGACTGTCACTTGAATACACGCTGTAATTAAGAGTTGTTGAAAGTTTATTTATTTTGCGTTTTTGTTAATGTTCAAAAGGATATAGGTTTAGGTATAATATTAATCTTATTTATAGTCAGTGCATCGAGTGGTGGTGCTGGTGGTGGTGGGGGGGGGGATTTTCTCTTTCCTGGGGGGCTTGGCAAAATATAATTGAGAAATACTGCAATAACTTAATAATTGAACAAAATCTTATCCTTCTGATTTTAAAACTACTAAGCCATCAATTTGTCGTAAACACTAATAAACTTAAAACTTAAAATGGATTTGGTTCTCTTTCCACCCTCTGTAAGAGAAACTGTAAAACACGTATATTGTTGTGAGGAATCTCTAGGCATAGAGTAGGGGAGAACTGACCTACACATTTTACATGGGTACTGTGTCTCTATTGTTTCTTGTACCATATTTTTTGGACTATTAAATGCACTAGATTACAAAGTGCAGTTCTAAACAGATTATTTAGAATTTTCATATACAAGGCTATATGGCACAAGGAAAAAAAGTATGGCAAATGAGTCAAACTTTAACTACAAGTTGAGATTCCTACATACAGTAAGGCACACCTGGTAATAAAGTACATTGTCAATTTGTCGTAAAGTTAAAGCAGTGCATTTGTAGTTAAAAAATACGGTATGTACATGCGATGTTCACATCTTTTGCACCTGAGTGAGTCTTAGTCACCCAATATAGAGGATCTGCCCATACCCGAGTCCAAATCTATTAGCTTGACAATGTTTTGAGAAAAAAAGTGCAGTCAAATTCTATTAGTTTTAACCCTTTCGTTACCGATTTTTTTTTTTTAATCAAATGTATGTCATATATTACTTGTTTATAAGTCTAGGATACTTGGAAAATGTTGTAAAAAAAAAAAAAATCCTACTTGCACAGATTAGGTTTCAGGTCCGGTGATCTTTTTTGTCCTATCGGTATTTTATAATCATAATAATAATACGACTACTACTATTACTACTACTACTACTACTAATAATATAAATGTGCCAGAGAATATAAAATGATCACCAGACCCCTACAATATATAGTAATGAGCGTAATCTATAGTAAGACACATATATAACACATATTATCAATATATTTCTGCAGAACTAGATTATTAATTCACGAGAAATTGTACAACCTCCCTTTTGTTGACAGTTGGCCCAGCACTGACTTGTTGTGGATGGGAAAGTTACAAAATGCTCTTAGAATCTGTAGATACAGTTGGTGTGTAATGATCCGCTGGGATGCCACTTCGTGTTATTGCTACAATTCCTATACCCACTGCGATTTTTTTGAAAAGCTGTAGGACACATTCTCCAAATGGGAGTGAAAGGGTTAAATAAAAATGTCCCAACAAGTGACCTTTGACATGTGTAGTGGAGCAATGGTTTAAAACAAGAAAAACATTTATTTTATTTAATTTCAGTTTGCCCACATCCATTTTTCAAATGGCGCATTAAATTACAGTTCTTGCTAAATGAAACTCTATGCTTCCCACCAAGTGGAATGATCAATTTGCATGCATTGCAAGTTACCTTTACACTGTCTCCAATTTTCAGGTTAAAATATTTCCATATTACAGCTATTATCGTTGTTATACGATGATAGCTTCACATTAGCTTCCCGTGACTATACCGGAACGCTCCCCCACTGACTACGTTTACTTCCATTGTTTCCAGCTGTTTTGTGAAGATGTAATGATGTGTAGTACAACACATGTCCTGGATGCATACAGTACATTATATATTTCTTTTGGCAATGTACCTAAGTACCTCTGGATTATTTTATTGATTTGAAGCACTTAAAAAAAATAAATAAATATCAAATCCACTTCAAATTACCTAAAAATTATGCGATCAGGCTCAATTACCAATCACATGATCAGTATCTCAACATATGACAATATTATCCTAGAGGGGACCAGTATATTTTTCCTTAATTATTAATGTCTTAATCATCATGATTTTTCACGACAATTTTCACCGTCATGATTGGAAATTTTGAGTGAGTCAGTGACACAATCTTACTTGATCATATTTGAGAATGAAAATGCCAAATGTAATCCAATATTACCTGCAACAACAAGAGCTAAAGTCAACTTCTTCAACAATTTTTTTATCAGTGGATATTATTGGTTGAGTGAATAAAAATGGACCAACATTCTCCAATATTATTTTTTGCATTTGTGCAGGGAATGGATCACAAAATACACACACACACACACACACAGGACAAACACGAATGAAACGGTTGTTTGAACACGAGTTGTATCGTGTTTGACTACTACCACATTCACGTGCTCTTTGTGTATTGGGTTGGGCTGTATAAACCATAGAAGCTTCCACATGTCTCAAGACCACATGTGAAGTGGCCACACCTTGTGCCAACACATGCAATACCCGCAGCATCATGTTCCAGAAGCCAGAAGCCAAAGTAATTTATGTCATGGGCCACCCCTAAACTTCAGACTACTTGCATGCCCATTCCTAACTTTTCTTCATTAAAAGAAAAAAAAGGAAAAAAAAAACAGCTGCTTAGTAGACCAGCTGGCCAAACAAGAAAGATCAAAGTTCAAGTCTCCTTTGAAAGTGATAAAATTCCTTCTGGGCATCTTAGTGGTCTGAAATGGGAGGGTTTGTTGTAACATTTAAGGGTAAATGTTCACAAACATAAACATCATGCTCCTTCAACCTTTTCATTCCCATCTGTCACAACCACATGGAAGCCAAACAGCAGGACACTCCCTTCCTTACAGTCTGGAAACAGTTACTGTAAATTCTTCAATGCCACTGTTTGTTTAACTTCGTCCAAAGGAGTAGGTTCCTTATCACAATATTCATAGTGTGAGGAAAGTGTTCTCACACTCTATTGTCACGTGATATAATCGCTCATATAACACCATGTGTCTGAAAATTATTTATTTCATGAAATGTAATTTCCCCAATCATTCACTTTTTTGAGGCCATTGAATGAGGTACCGCAACTGTCCTATTAGATAGAAAACCTATCTTTTCAAAAAAAAATCAGGCATTAGGGTTCGTTCAAAGGACAGCCATTGATTGGCAAGACTGAGAGGTGTGATGTCCTCAGTGTAAAACCTAGAAACATGTATATGTATATGCTCATCGAATAACAAATAAAAACATTGAGAAGTGACAACATGGATGCCTTGAGCAGAATATTCCAAAAATCACAATTGGACATTTGATTTCACCACAGACAATATCTGCAGTAGATTTGCAGAAATCGAAAATCTTCCTTCATTGAATTATGTGGGCTGTGTCATAGAAAAGGTTACTTTCTTCATTTGCATAGACAGGTGTAAAACATGACATCGTAGATTGCCTCCCGCCGAATAAGTATGACAAATATTTGGGAATGAACCATGTTTTCCAAGTAACTATATTACAGGAGTCTTTATTCAAGAGCTTTTTACACACACTTGCTGAATAATACAAGTGCGGCAATGTTGGTTAGTCCATATTATGATATGACACATTGCAGGACAGAGCATAATATTTTGCCAACAAAAATGACAACTTATGTGGCGCCACTAAACCTCATTTCTGTCCCTTGGACTTGCTGATATGAATACTTTATAACGAAGCATAATTTGGAAAATACAAAGATTGCAAAGCTATTCATTAACATCTATCTGTGTGAGAACACCTACTGATTTATGCACCCACAGATGCATAAAAATAGTCATTTTGCTGACCAGATGTTTTGTTGCAGCCTGTCTGTTTAGCCGCTCATTCTCTCTCACCAACCTGTCTAATCACATTCCATTCCCTACTCCACAAACACAAATTTCAATTTTCACCCGTTACCTAACCCAATGTACCGGGCTTTGCTCTACCCTACTGGCTTTTTCTAGTAGCCCGTTTATAAAACCATACGTAAATACTTTTGTCACGCTGGGGCATACCGGTTAGAGGAGTGCGGGATGCGGAAAAGGCGGGACCAATGAAATGCAGGGCAGACCAGGGTAGGCTTAAGTGGTGGTGATTTAATGACAAAAAAGGCTGGGTTGAAAGAAATGAAAAATACAAGTTACAAACAAAATCTCTAAACTGAAACTACTGGGGGGCAACAAGGAACGGGAGGCAGCACGGGAATGACAGGTACAAGGAGCGTGAGACGAGGCAGCGGGGAATGACGAACAATGACCCGACAAGGGACGCGGCAAAACACTGGGGCTTAAGTACCAACAGAACTAATTAAGATGCAAGACACCTGGGGACAACAAGGGGCGGGGAAACTTACTGGAGGAAACACGCGGGCGACAACTAAAACTACACAACCCCAAAAACCCACAACAAAAAACAGATCATGACAACTTTGGAGCCCGTTGATTGGTGACGTCACTGGCGTGGCAAAGAGGGACTTTTGGGGACTGGCGGAGGTGACACAATGTCTTTTGGTGTACCGGAGTAGAGTAGTGCATGGCAGAGTAGTGCCGGGTAGAAAGACAGGGCTTTACTTCCCCAGTATGGAAGCCTGCCAGACCCACTAGATCACTGGTAAGAAGACTCACCGTCTGCCTCACCGCAATTCTGCCTGCCCCCAGTTGAACTCTCAGCCCCGACTTGTCTGCCTGTCTTCTGTCTCCTGAGCTTCCGGGTCCGAGACAGCTGCTGTTGTCCATATGCCCCTTGTTTCCACATTCAGTAAACCATTTCTTCACCCTTCTTACCTCTATCTCTGCATGCTCCTGGGTCCATCCCCTGATTTTTATACATTTTGTTGTTCCATAGAGCGTTATGGAACAGAACCAGCAGTAACTTGGCAAGCTGAAAGTACGACTGGTGTATGAGAATAAATGCTAAAAATTTGGCAACTTCAAGCTTGCAAAGGCTTCAAACTATTTTCTGAGAAGTGGTGACTGAGCTGGGTGTAGCAAAGGATCATCAGTTGCAACAAAGGTACAAACAGAGAGGAAGTAACAGAAAAACACAAAAATGAACATTTTGGAAAATGTATTTATCACTTCAAGGCTCAAGCTACTGTTATGAATTCGGTCTTTCAGCCACTTATCAGCGAACAGCAAGTTGTGCAAAAATTACTGAAACAATTGAACAGTGGGACATGTATGTTTAATGCATTCTAAGTTCACCTTGGAATTTTACACGAGTCGAATGAAGCCCCGAAAGTACAGAGCATATGCATTTCTTTATTATTAAATGATAGTAATAACGGATCAAATAATATCAAATTAACTTTAATCTTAGAAGATCTGAGTAGTTTACTGACAGTGATCTTTGTACAGTATGACTAAGGTAGTAGCGTGCAGTTACAATAAACAGAAAATAGTACACCAGTAGTGATGTGGTAAATTTTGCTGTCTTTCATGCATTCTGGTCAGTGCTCCAACATCAGCCACAGATGGTCTCCAGCTTGCGTTATTAAAAAAAAAAGCAAAGGTCACAAAGGACAACTGTATTAATTGTGCCAAACATATAATGTTAGTGACTGATTGTGGTGACCCTTAGAACAAGGTAAACTTCCCACAAGAACAATGGCAATATGAAATATAAATGATTTACTTTAAAATGAGAATGGATTCGTATTCAGAGGTTTTTGTCTGCCAATTTTGCAAATAAAGGCTGGCACGTGAAACTTGAATGTAAGAAAAAAAAAACAACTTCTGGGAAACCATTAAAATGATGTAATTCAGAAAAAAAGCTTGAAACCTACATCCAAAATAAAGTCTGTTGAGCTGTGGTAATTCACCTCATATGACGCCTTTTCTGTATGTGATCACTTCAGTTGAAATGCCCCCTGCACCAAAAAGAAAGAAATACCGTTGTGAATGGCCTGATCCTAAAATGATAGGGGGTCTCTCCACTGGGCCGCTTGCAACCACAGTCGCCGGTCAAACACAGGACCCAAAGTCCACAGGCCTGTCAACAGGCAGAGGGGCTTTAAAGTTTGGCACTGATATACAGCCTGGCAGAGATCACGGCAAAGAGCTTTTCTATTCATTGTGGAAGAGGGTTTACTTTCTTTTCATAAGAAGCTGAGCCAGAAAACATGGGATGGCCTTTTTGTTTGACCTCTTTGGCTGAAAGTCATGAATAGTGATAGCCATCTTAACCCCACTTTCCTCTCTCTTGCAGCGTATTCATGTTGCAATGGTGCGACACCATTTTTCACTGTTGTTGTTTTATTGATTGAGAGAAAATATTTGTTAAGATAACAAAGTTTTTATCGGGTATGATTATATATTTGTTTGTTTGCATTTAATATTACTGCCCTATTAACCTAGTAACAGCAATATATATATATATATATATATATAATATATATATATATATATATATATATATACAGTGGGCCCCCGGGTTACGAACTTAATCCGTTCAGCGGCTACGCTCGTATCTCGAATTACTCGTATAGCGGGCAATCCAAACCCATGTTAATTCGTGAGTGCGTGCAACGCGCGCAGAAGCCTTAGGTAAAATCATCACGCTGTATACATAAATTAATATTAAGTGACATAATCTACTGTACAGTTGCATTAAATAACAAATACAAAGGATAAATGACTTTTACCTTTGGAAAGACGTGACTTATGCTGAGATAAGCAGAGATGAGCAGAGATGAATGCTCTAAGTCAATACGGTAAATCAGATATGCTATTGGTCTTACAGTGTCAAAGTAACTTTTTCAGTCAGGGTTTTCTCTACTTCCTTCCATCCCAACCAGCTGTGCCATCAAGCTAGATAAAGGCGTTCGGCCAATAGCATATCGGCACTTCTGTGATTGACGTGTGACGCCGGCCAATAGCATCTCCGTGAGTGAGACCGGGTGACCTTAATCGACCAATAGCATATTGGCGTCTCCTTGACTGACTGATAATTATTTGCACTTTTTTTTTAAACGGTTGGAATGTATTGACATCTTATTGATTAAAACACATTTAAATCTGTGACGATTTTTTGTCCTGCAATCGGCACACTTAATTTCATGTCAACTGTTTTTCCCGTCGTGAATTGAGCACGGTGGAAGCGGAGAGGTGGTTGTGTGTGTTGCATTTACTAGGCAGCACACTTATGGCTTGTTCGAGCGTCAGTTCACCTTTGGTTACAACTCACAAAATTGCAACAATGACGCTGTCCCAATGCATATCGGGAGATCGCCGACTAACCTGACATGCAATCTTGTCTAGCAACCATTATATAGCGCTGTATCATCACTCGTAATAGGGTGCAGAGATTAACCTCTTGAGTTAATACGGCAACGCATATAGGCTATTGGTCTTACAGTGTTACAGTAACTCTTTCAGTCATGGTGCAAATCACGGAGATACTAAAACATCATCCTCTTATTTCTTCCTTTACCGCTGCTAGTAATTTTAGAAGCTATGTCTAACAGATAAAGTTTGCAAAGTCTTCAAAACATTCCGTTTTTCACTCATTTTGTCTACTTCCTTCCATCCTGTCCCATCAAGCTAGATAAAGGCGTTCGGCCAATAGCATATCGGCATTTCTGTGATTGACGTGTGACGCCGGCCAATAGCATCTCCGTGAGTGAGACCGGGTGACCTTAATCGACCAATAGCATATTGGCGTCTCCTTGACTGACTGATAATTATTCGCACTTTTTTTTTAAACGGTTGGAATGTATTGACAATTAATTAAAAAAAAACACACATTTAAACCAATGACAATTCTTTGTCCTGCAATCGGCACATTTAATTTCATGTCAGCTGTTTTTCCCTTTAGCTGTACAAACACTACACTTAAATGGTAATATATTTAGACACCGTGAGTGAGACAGTCAGTGTGAGATTGTAAGACCAATAGCGTTCACGTTACCGCCATAAGTTTCTATTAATGATTGTAGATGACGCAACTGCTGAATATGTTGACGCAGTTAGGCGAGAACATTTCTACATACTCAATGGCTGGTTTGACGGAATGCTCGCAAGACGAGAGATTTGCTCGTAAGCGGAGGACAAAATTCTCCCTGATCCACGCTCGTAAGGCGGAATGTTCGCAAATCAGGATGCTCGTAAGCAGGGGGCTGACTGTATATATATATATATATATATATATGCATGTGAAGTCCTAAAAATGAATGATGATTTAACTGTTCTAAAATTTTAGTAAGAGGCTTTGTATTACTGTTTTATAAAATAATCAAGTATTCAAGTGAGCTAAGTCTTGTACCTGAACTGTTATAAACAATTAGACAAAAGTTGAATATGTTGCATGTTGATTCTAGTTACTGTAAGAGAAGGATCTTTATTATCTGGTGTGATAATCCAAACCATGTGTCCACTTGGATAAAACTACATCCTAAAACGCATGTTGATTCAAAGTCCATCTGTTGTTAGGAAGAGGAAATAGTTGTTGCACATCTAAAGCCATGTCATATCACTTTTCACCTTTAGTTATTTTGAAGACGGTCGAAGACGGTCGTGAAGAAAGGTTTGGGTTATTTCAGGACAAAGACAAATATAACTGGTGTTTAGTTACATGGAACTGCAAACATCCACTTGAACAACTGTAAAGTACAAAAAAAAAAAAAAAATGAATTATATACTGTATATATAGAAGTGTTGAAAGAAAAGGATATATAGGTTTTGTGTTTCAGAACTGTACCCCAAACGATTCTTTCTTACACACTTAAGCATCTGCAGTGGTTGCCAATCCAAATGTTGTTTTTGAACAAAGTTAAAAAGAAAGGCAATGGAAGGCTAATACTGCAGAAACTAATACTGAAACGGACAATTAGAACACATTGGCTGTGTTTCTGAATCTGGATTCAGTTCAGCTGGTGATGTCAGGGCTCCTCGAATCGGAAAACCTACTGCAGCTGACCAAACAGGGAGCATTGAGCGCTGAGGTTTTCCCTCAAAAATCTACACAAGCACCATCTTCCTGACCTCTCTAACACTGCCACGTCTACTTCACGAGAACTCTGCACAAGCCAGAGTAGAGTTGCATCTCAATTACTCCTACTGATGCTTAAAATAAAACAAAAATTATTCTTCTGGCTGACTCAGTCTCACAATTTGCTTCATACATCTGTCCCAGATATGCGTTGTATGCCAATTTGGACAGCAAAGCTAGTGTGGGAGTCAGTAAAACTCAAACATCCTTTTGCTATCAAAAGAAACTTCCTAATGAATTCATGGCCAGTGGTGCCCCACGCAGGGCGGGGGCTACAGCCAACAGCCGCAGGAAACAATGAGTCATAAGGCTTTCCTTTCGTGATCCCACAACAGTATTTACAAACACACACTTGTGCCCTTGTATGCATAAAGCATCACAAGCACGGTGTTGGCATTTCAAGCCGTGCACTTTATGTTGTTCATGCAAACACGTAACACCAAACTTTTCTAAGCATAAACTCGGGAGCTTATCCACCCGTATTCACGACAGAAAATGTGCGCCAAGATGTGCTGTAAAGTGAAAACAGATGAGCTTTGACTCCGGTCAATCAAAAAAACTTTCTCAGAACACCCTCGTTGTTGAGTCCCGTGCTGTAGTGTCCTCTTTGTTTTATCAGCAGTGGCATGTGTGTCTAGACGCTGTGAAAACAGCTGGTGGGGGTAAGAGAGTGGATGTCCGGGAGGAATGACAGGTTCATCCCACAGTTATCACAGTTGGGATTAGAGGATGAAATTGGGAAAAGGAGTTAAATGACGGGAAAACACTTACAAGAGAAAAATTGGGACAAAGGGGAGGAATGTGGTTTTGGTCACTTTTTAATAATCACTCATTTATCATATTCCTTCTACTGTATCTGGCTGCCGAGCTCAGCAGCTCACAATCTTTAACTGGCCACTGACCAGGTAAGTATTTATAGTTCTTTTTGGCCCTGGTCTGGTGTGGTGGTTGCTGTTTATAGAAACAAAACCACCAGGACCCTGTTACCAACATAGAATAGAGAAAGCACAAGTAATGAATGCAGCGATGAATAAAAGCAGCTTTCTTCACATAGATTTCAACAACAATATTTATCTGCAGGAATGCAGTTGTTTGAAAAGAGTGCATGAACAGTACATTTGTTTTTATTATTAGAATAGAATAAAATGCCATTATAGACATTGTGTAGCTGGTATACATAAAAATATTCACTTAAAAGCAGCGCTTCTCAATTATATTTTGCCAAGCACCCCCAGGAAAGAGAAAACTTTGTGTTCCCCCACCTCGACGCGCTGACTATAAAAAAGAATAATATACATAAAAATGGTACACTTATACCAAAACCCGCATCCTTTTAACATTAACAAAAGAAAAAAAGCAGTGTAAATCAACTTTGACAACTGTTATTTTTTATAGCAATTTTTTGGGTTAAAGCTTGGTCTAAAACCGAAAAAAAATGACCAAGTGTATCAAAGTCCCTGAAACTAAAAATAAAACAAATGATGATTTATTTTTTTTTATTGAAATTACACTTCACATAACAAAAACAATAGTTGAGAAGCACTGCATTAAAGCAAGGTTCTCCCCTAAATTGACAAATATGTTGATCTAGGATTTATTGTTGAGTAAACTACTATCCGTGCTACATGAAAGAAACATTCATCCATCCATCCATTTTCTATAGCTGCACGTTAGGCCAAATGAAACCATTTGTCCAATGTCCATAGTTGGCAAATGCCCTGCATTTGCCTGGTGACCATTCCAGAGTGTCTAACGTTCCAGCTCATAGGCTCACGATGACCTCTAATTGGGGCCAGATGTATATAAAATGAATGGATACTTGCCTTGAGGTGACGTAAAGAATCAGAGGGAAAAGGAGCGAGAAGCAGAGGCAAAAGGAGTAAGTGGTAGCTGGATAGAAACTGTAACTGAAACCATCAAGAGGCACGGATGGACTTGCGCTTAATGAAATGTGTTTTCCAACGACCAACCCAGAGCGCTGTCAGATAAATGCTGTTTTTGAGTCGAATCTTCTTTGAACTGTAACGCTTTCATCCCTGCTACGCTCGCTATTACGTTAAATCAGCCTGGTAGTTTTCATCCAATCATGTTGACAGCAAAGCAGACAGACAGACGGGACCGCTGGCGAAAGCCTCCCTAGCTGAATGAAGATGTAGGAGTGAGGAATGACTTCAGTGCATTCATTCATGCCCAAATGCACATGAATGTACATTTGCTCATGCTTACTATCGTATGTATTTGATCTGCCAAACGTACAACCACCATGAAGTTGACTCCAGATGGACTGTTTCCAAAACAAATAGTGACCTCTCTAGTCCCCCCAAAAATATCCACTCATTTCCCCCGTTGGCACTCCATTCATTCATTGCTGGGCTCTCCCCCCCCCCCCCCCCCTAGGAACCACTTAGACAAACAGAGGAGGAGAGATGTGTTTCTGAGGGCATTGCCATCAGTCATCAACTTACAGATAACAGATCTTTCTATCATCCCATAAGGGGTCTCAGGATCTGCGTCAGTGTCAATTATCCTAATTATACACCCATTTGGAGTCTCTTCACCAATACTATCTGATTATTGGGTCAAGTTCTGCAAGTTTTGTGGTTACCAAATTGATGTAAGAGCGCATTTCATATCATCATATTTTTTCTTTTGATGGCAATACACAATCTACATGCTTGTGTTATACTGCTGTATGCATGAATAAGCTAGCTCACAGTGTGTGTGTGTGTGTGTTTGTGTGTGTATATATATATATATATATATATATATATACACACACATATATATGTATATATATATATATATATATATATATGTGTGTATATATATATATATATATATATATATATATATATATATATATATATACACACACACATATATACACATCTCTCTCTCTCTCTCTCTCTCTCTCTCTCTCTCTATATATATATATATATATATATATATATATATATATATATATATATATATATATATATATATATACACACACACACATATATACACAGCTATACATATATAAATATATATACACACACACAATGAACCCCCACACCCCCGCTGTACGAAATTAATCCTTTTTGGGGTTGGGATCGTAAGGCAAAATCGTCGTATGGCGGGCAATAGAAACCAATGGTAATTAGCTAATGCATGTAAAACCCCAAGGTAAAAAACATCAAAATTGTATTTACATATTAGAAATGAAATACGGTTACAAAATAGTATAGCAAGTGCTACTTAAATATAATATACATTTATACATCTAAATAACATCACCAATAAAAACCAAATGATTTATTTCTCTTTGAGTGATAGGTATAGGTGGGCGGGGTAGGGTTGAGGAGATAATTGGGAACTTATTTAAGGACAGGTGTGTTGGCAGCACGGAGATGCGTGACGGGGAGATCATACGTTTTTTACCGCAACACCGCAAACAACGCAACAATGCCAACACCACCAACAATGCAAAGAACGCAAGGAAAACGCCACACCACGTCGCCAAACAATTTAAGCGCTCAATGCTATGCATAACTAATAAATAACTGGAAACATCACAAGCATAAGATCTGGATTGGAGCACATTATTTGCACATCATTTACTCACCATTTCCTTGCTGCACGTAAAAAACATCTCCCATCCCACACCCACCTGAGCGGCTAAAATTGGTCACTGGATTAGTCGCTACATGTAGTATGTAACATCAATCAACTATGCACCAAAATAGTATTAAACTATTAAAATACTGAAAATACAAATGATTGTAGCTATGGAATGGTGGACCTGCAAGTGTGTCCCAGGCCCGAGCACTACAAATGAATAGTGTGAATGACCAAAATAATAAATAAATGTAAAGGATCACTACTCTTTGGTATTGCTATGATGCCAACTTTAGTATCAATTCTATAAATACCTGTACTTTGATTGATCACATCCCGACATTTAAGTACGACAATCAAGTACTGATACTTGATAATGGCATTTCATCTCGAAATTGTGACTACACTGTTTCAATATCAATTACCTAATTTTTGAAAACACCATCTCTTTATCAACATGGTGCAGGTTTCTCTTAAATATATATATATTTTTTTTACAGTAACAAATGAACATCTTGCCTCACATTTCACCTCAATGCATCCAGTAACCCAAGTCATTACAGTCCTGTGCAGCCTCAGTCTGAACATTTCGGGTGGTCTATGACACGAATACATAAATACTGTAAGAAATAAAGAAAATCTTTGGAAATGCAAGTAGAAAAATGTGTCTGTCTCCCTTGGAGCTGCGCAGCGTAGGCTGGAGCAAGATGGAGCTAAAGAAGGTTGGTGCTTGCCAGAAGGCCAGTGGCGCAACACAACGGGCAGTCGCCTGCTTCTGCAGCAGCTAACAAAGTATTGCCATCTGTGTTTACTTTAAAGTATCGTCACACTGCTGAATAGCTGTGAGGGTTTCGCTCCATGCAGCACATATTTCAGAACAGTGAACAACGATCGGTTTGGGAGTTAGGATGACTAGTAATTCTACGCATTTGAATTCATCCACCAAACACAAAAGAAAATGCCAGCAAAGACATCGCAATACAAGATTTTACCTTACCCCATGGCTTCCTTGTATCGCGGACAGGCAACTGCATGCGTGCTTGACTTGTTAATCCTTGTGTGTCTGAAGTGCTGATTTACTTGACTGGGAGGAGTTGTGTGTTCATTTAGAAAATGTGTGAAAAATGTTAGATTTTCGCCATGGAGACCGTACCATGCAGCGATTGTGTCCATCATCATGTGTCGGTACCAATGGACTTCCAGCTTCTGGCTGTCGCCTCTTTGTTTATGTCTGCGGAGGCCCTCGTTAACTAACGGGTGTTGATGTATTTGCCCAACTTTTGTAAAGTCCGTGCGATTGTGGACTGAAACCAATGGCGAATTGTATTTGTATTATATTCACTCGCTCTCTCACTTCCTTGGCATAAGCTTCCAAAATATGGTCCCTCTGAGACAATGCAGTGTGCATGCTTTATTGATGTAACACCAGTTCTTAATTCTACACTCACCTATGCGGCTTTAAGGGAACAAATACAAAACAAAAAAAGTCAGTGAGTGAGGAAATGTTATAAGTCATTTTGTAAGGATCAGTGTTTATAAAACACAAACTGTACGTAAATGATTTAGTGACTAATTACATATTAAAGCAGAAGTGCCCTATGCTAGTCCTATGCTACCACTTTTTTATGTTTTACCCCGCAGCGACACACCTGATTCCAAATATTAGCTCATCCGCAAACGTTTTAGAAGCCTGACCATGATTATTATGATTATATATTATATATGATTATTTTGGAATGTGCCCCACGTGGTGTAAACCTATTATCAGGTGCGGATTGGCTGAGAGGGACGTAAAAAGATTGCTGGCAGTTGTGAATTAACACCTGCTTGTGATAGATGGCATCATCCTTTTAAACTGATCGTTCCCACACATGTGGCAAGTGAAATCTGGCAGGTGCGTTCAAGAAACAGCTATTGTTCTATATCCATGACCCAACTCAAAAAGTGATTTCAATGATAGAACGGCCATACAAGAGCACCTTGCTTGCAGGCTTACTTAATATACATCTACACGCAATGTCATTGGTGACAACATGAAGCAAACCTTTCGGCCAGAGCATGCAAAACGAAGGGGAAAAAAAACGAGGATGATGAAAACGACAAAGATGGTGGTAAGTTTTGTACCTGTATCTGATTTTTACTGAAGAAAAGTTTTGATTCTGTTTGTTCCAGTTTCACCAAGTATGAACTATCTTATGTACGTAGATAGTCGCATATTGCTTATATTATGTAGCAAATCTGCTGATGAAACAAAATAATATATAAATTATAATTTAACTGTCATTATTCAAGGAAATATCGATCCAATTATTTATGGTCATACATAGTGATGTGTATGAGAATTACAGATTGGTTGTCATTTTCTGACGTAAACTGACAGAGCGCTTTTTACATTAGGAATGCCCCCTCACGTAAGGTGAGGTTCCACTAAAGAGCAGAATGCTTTTACACCAGTTTCCAACTCGCCTATTTGCTCCCATAAAACTGCCTTTTGTGAGTTTTCATCAGTCAAGGAACTCAACATTAAACAATGAAGCTAATTTGCATACAGGACAGCAATCTCACTCTTAAATTTAAGCTTATTAGCTCATTTAATCACACGCAGAGTGCACTCAAAGCATTCTGCCTAGCTGCACAGTTAGAAATGCATTTACTGGAACAATTTGCACATGCTTTTTAAATTAGACGGTATTTGTTTGCTCCATTTTTACCCGTTTGTCCCTTGCAAAATCTGTGCAATTATTTTTTTTTTTTGAACGAATGAATCTGACCCTGGGTGCATATTTTAATGTGCACACCTACTGTATTAGGGAAAGTTGAGTCCCATGAATTCTGGTGTTCCTAATGTTTCTTCAAGGAAAAATGGTTAGGACAAAATGATAGAATGGACATTCCAGATGTGGTTTGAATCCCCATCTTACACTTTATGCTTGTATTTTTTCATTGTGTCCAGCAGGATGCACCTTCACCTTCCCATCAAATCTTAGCTGAAGCTCAAACAGCTTTCTCATATACATGGCCCCTGTAATGCAAATATGTTTGCATCACTAACATTGTGTCTGCCAACCATATTATCTGGGCATTGGAATAAAACAGATAAAATCATCTGTGAGTACATCGACATGTAAACAATTCAGCTTCTCATAAAATATACTAATGTTGACAAACATATACAGTATGTTGAGCATTTTCCCCAAAATAAATTTCACTCCAAATGAGTTAATTAAAACAGTCCTACTCTGCTCAAATGTTAATGTTTTCTGCACATAGCAGAGACCAGATTTTTAGGCTCACTTCTAGGACCAATGAGAATTTGCGCTTTGGGCGGTCACAGAAAACCTCATTGATGACATCCAGCATAAATTAGAGCTTTCTTCGGGGCCTCAACTATTACCAGATGACTTGGTGACAATATTCTGGGCTGTTAATTCAGAAGCAGCAAGATCTTCTGGTCTTTTTTATGTTTTGTCACTGATTCACAAAGTATTTTCAGTTAATACACTGACAAGTAAAATGTCAATGTCTTGTAATTTCCAAGTATTTCTATTCTAAAGGCAATAAACAATTGGCAGTTACCTTTGAACAGAATCCTTTCTAACAGATGCTACTAGTTATACACCAATAATAAAAACTTCCTGTAAATCTGCTGCATTTTATGTAGAGAAGGGGTTGCAATATATAATCAAACAGCAGCACTTCCGTTCACCTCAACCAATCCTGTAAGTGCATCTGTTATTAAAGAGCAAGCAACTTAGGATCCTGTAATTATCCTGTCACTGTCGTGAGTCATGACATCTTGGCCACACTGGCCAATATGAAGCTGTTTTAGCACTCCAAACTGTATTCAAAATCTCATCACGAGCAAACATGATATAGCTGGGCTGACTAAATCAGAAAGTGTCAACTTGTGAATGTACAGACAAGTTTGTTGGTGCAATAGCCTTGAAATGCGAGACGCTGTTGACATAGGGAGGGCAGCCTTGAGAGGGTGGAGGTAAAGGCCGTGGAGCACTCAGTAAATGCTGCTGAGACTTTTAAGGTGGCCTTTTCATCTCTCGCAGTCCAGGTCCCTTAGGAGCCTGAGTGCTCCTGGGAAAGTGTCTAAGTCTCACATGGAATCCTTAACTCACTGAACCTTTGCATCTCAAAACTGACTTACTAAATACTGTACCAATAGGGCTCCAGCATTCAGATGCTCTGTCAAGGTGATAACTAATCGGACATATTTGTCCATGGAAATGTCTCCAATTGACTAGTGTGTAGTTAGAGCTACCTATCCAGCCAGCCATTTTCTAACATTTTTATGGAAACAAGTTCATAGTCCAGTTGAATGTGGGGGAAATGTGGGTGATTGCGCCCTGAATTGGCCACATAGTTATTCACATGGTCTAGAGCAGGGGTGGCCAAGTCCAGTTCTTGAGAGCAACAATTCTGATTTTTTCACTTGCCCTTCAACCAACATACCTGCCTAGAGAAAACTATTTACATGAACTCTCACACTAAAGACACTGAAGGAGAATCAATCCCATGCTGGGCTGCAAAAAAACTCAAGTGTACCATTACACTACCACTGATGACCCTTTTTCTAATAATCACTTATTGAATGAATTAATGAATTACTGTATATGGTCTAGTAGTCAAAAACCTATGGCGTGTAATACCGAAACTAATACTGCGTTAAATCTTTGCATCTGTATCTCTTGAGAGGCCAAGACCACCACTATACTACTTTAAAAGAAAAGAAGTATTGAGAAAAAGAAGTGAGAGATTTAGGTGAGATGCTTGAGTAAGTCTTCATGGCATAGCTAGCACAGCACAGTGTCTGTCTGAAAAAAAGACTAATGGCTTCTCTGTTGTTCTCCTATAAATGAAGACTGTCTTACAAAAACAAAAACTTGAGCTGAGGAGCTGTGCTATTTGGATGAAGTCTTTGTGCAGAGAGTTGACATCATAATCAAATCATATTGCTGATATCTACAATTCCACCAGTCCCTGTTACTACATATAACATGCTGATGTTTTGTTTTAAGTTGTGCCTGATTTGTTGTACTTTCTTTATAATTTGGGCAGTGGTTATTGGAGCGTAAGGAAAATGTGCTTTCTTCCTAGTAGACACACCCCACCTCTTAAGAGGAACGTCTGACCCCCAGCGAGCAGTTGACAATCTGAAACACCTGGCTACACCTGGGACAAACCACACAAACATACTCATATGGAAACATATTCAAAGATTTTCGAGCGAGTTTTCCGGGCGAGTTGCGGGTTTTCAAGTATCATTCCCCTACATCAAGTCAAAACAGACAAACAGCTAGAGTTATTGCCACTGGCAGTAAGTACCGGTAATAGGAAATGTGGCCTCCACCAAGGCAGCCTTTGTTATTGATTGTGTTAATTTTTTTTTAATATTGGCCAAGGTTTGGAGGACGTTCACTTTTGTGCCCTGATGATATCATATCTACCATATGCCTATGATATGGACGATATCCCGACGCACTCCCAATTTGAAGCAATGGTGCTCAATGGGGAACATGTCATTATCTCCCAATGGACTGCATGAGAAAAGTTAGTGACTGAAACTGGAAGGTAAGTATTTCAGAGTTTTCTCACGAATGAGAGAAACTTTGGCACCACTGGCCCAAACAGGCCTGAAATAGGTTAAGGTTCTATGAATAAGGTGACAAAAAAAGTCACGTCTGTAAATTCTATATACAAAAATATTATGTATATAAATAGAATATTGCCTTAAATTTGTAATTTTATTTTATTTAATGGACAGCGTGCAGTGAAAATATGGAAAATATGGCTGCACCAGATTTAGCGAGTCGCTAATTTCCATCCATAGTCCATACATAAAACCAATAGACACAATACAAAACAACTATGACGGACAGAACTTCCATCACAAACACATCTTATAAATCATATACAAATTGTATATTGTAATTTGTATCATAATCAAACAATAAATAAGTCTTTACTGCATTAACTCAAATGTTTATCAACCTTTCACCACAAATATGAAATCACTATAACGAAGTCTACAAATACAGGGGAATTTCACAGGTCTAGAGCAAAACAATCAATTCCCAAATTTCTTGTCCTATAGGCCCTGCTATCATGTCCAGTGCGAGTCTCGCGCAAATTGGAGTCTAATTGGTGTTTTCCTAGACATTGTACAGGTAGAATTGAGCTCTATCAATTGCAGTGACTACAATTCTAAACATACAGTCCTTGGCAGCGCACCATTACTTTACGTTGGGTGCAGTCAAGTTTAATTTCTGTTACGAAATTGTTGGTGGCACAGCCTCCAGATGTAGACTAGACCATTGGACCACCCAGACAGCGGCATTCTCAAACAAGACAAACAACTTGCCTCAGCACAAAATCAATATGTGCCAGTTTTTATATCGAGTGCACTGACGCCTATCTGCAAAAGCAGGGCCCCTCATGTTCCAGTCAGTCGTTTTTCTATTGCAGATTTGGTAAGCCGGTATATTTGCTGTATGCGTTTGTCTGTAGTTTTTTTGCATGCAGGCCATGTGGAAAGGAAAATTCAGTTCTGGTGAAAGGATCTGAGATTAATAGTTGATGAATGCTGCAGCCAAACCAAAGTCACAAAAATGAGAGTCTAATGACTTCCAGTTGCTGCAATTGGTTATCAGGGTTTGCAGTATTTAACATACCATCACATATTCAGTGTTCAATCAGATACACAGGTTTTTCCTATTTGTTAAGACGGTCTACATTCCAGTCTTACCTTTGAAAAGGTCATTGTAGCATGACCCGGCCAGTTGATATTACTTTTTTTTTGCTTATTTTTGCTATCTCTCTGCGGTTTTGATACATAGGCCATATTCAGCTCAAAGGCAGAGTACCAGAGTAAGAAAGAGGCCACATTTAAAGTTCAAATATTCCGATTTATTTCTTGGGTCACAATGTATCTGTTCTGGTTTTGATTTTTGCAAACTTTTGCTGGATAGAAAATCTGGCAATGTCCTTCTGTTGAGCAACGCATTTTTGTCACAAATTGAAACTGTTACGGAGGCTCAAAAGGAGCTGTCCCAGTTCCTGCACTCTTTTGTGAAGGATGCACTGGTTATGGTCACCTATAGTACAGAGTCAGTAAATAGGCATCTGTAGGTAAGAGACATCCAACGCTTAGTCCAGCTTCTAAGGGGAAACAGCACCCCTGTTTGGGTGCTATAACAGTTTTTAAAGAGGATGTTGTTGTTTTTTCAAAGCAGCAGCAGGCGAAACCAGCGTCAGGTCTGGTGTAGTGAAGGCTGGGATCTACACAGATGCCTCATTAATGTGTGATCAAGCAGAGAGACAGAGGACGACTGTGGAGCGTGGCCAGCACTCTCGTCTTCACCACAGAGAACCCTTTCTACACCACGCTCTCCACTTCATCTCTTTATTGCATGGCAAGCACGCACAAAACACATTTATTATATGCAGCTCCCCGTCTTGAGAGGGAGGTGGTACAGTTAACCAAAGAGCAATGTGAAGGAATGGACACATGCATGCATTGCCCAGTGCGCACATATAATGTGTGTGCAGAGATTAAAAGGAAATCAAAGCCTGTCAATGTGAGGACAGGCTGCTTTCAACACCGCTTCTCTCAGCATCAATTAGCAGGTTGTGCTGTGACTGGCTCCTGTTAGAGGTGAAGTGGACTTGACCTGGGGGAGGTAAACACACCTCATCCCCAGGGCTCCCTGAAATCAGATGGAGGGCAACAATGTACCACTGCCTGAGCCACAGAGGTCCGCCTGTGCCTGGCCACTAAGATGCTTTAGTAGTCATTTCCGACCTTCTACTCCAATTTCCTTGGCCTGGTTCAAGTGCAACACTGACAGAGGAGGCTTCACCTGGCTGCAAAGGAACCTTTTTTTAACCCATTACTCAAAGCTGTTTGTCATTGCAGATGAGGAGGTTTCCATTTGATATAGACACTTCCCAACAAGCGCAAATATAAACTTTATAGCGGTATAAAACCTCAGCATGAAATGATTTACAAAAAATAATGAACAAAAGGACAAGTACTAAAATATGATTCACAAGCAACACAAAAACAACCCAAACTGTGAGCAAAGTGGGATGACAACTTTTTAAGTGGGACTAAAAAGCATACAATATGGATGTTGTAACATTCACAAAATTACACAAAGGAAGACTGAGCCAGTGAGGTAAAAGAAAGTCTCATTTTTGTTTTCCACAAAAGCCTCAATGCACCCACCATGAGTTCAGGTCATAAAAGTCTTCCATTAACCGAAACAAAACAGCATGAAACACCCAAAGTGGTAAATCAAGCAGCCTTCAACATGAATGAGGTCAAGCTGGAGCCCTGTTTAACAGCATTCTTGCACAGTGGGTATATTCATGGACATGGGAGTGTAAATTGAGATGTAAACAAACAGTTTAGAGATCCAGAGGCTAGGAATATCCAGTTTGACCTCCACTCCAAACATTTATACTTATAGTTTTAAGGCAAAAACCAAATAAAATCACTTACATATATATATATATATATATATATATATATATATATATATATATATATATATATATATATATATATATATATATATATATATATATCCAGGTAAAAGCCCCAATTAAAAAAATAAATGAAGCAATGACTTCTGTCTGGTCTCTCACAAAGGAGGCAACCACGACCATCAAGGAGGACATAATTAAAACATTGTGAGAACAAAGGACGACTGGCAGGGGATAGATTGACTGAAAAAAAAAAAATCTCCAGAATTAGCTAATTGATTCTAATTAGGTGAGGGAATTAAATACAACTCATAATAATATGTATCATTTTATGATAATAGCATAATAATAAGAGCATAAGGGGGGTTTTTCATCCCTGTTCTTCCCGAGTCCTGTGATTGAGTCTTTTTGTAGTTTTTAAGTTATTTGGAGTTGTTTTGTTGTTACTTTGGATTTAATTTTTGATCCTGTTTGTTTCATCTCCTTCACCTGACTCAATTATATTGTTTGCTTCTTTTTTGCAAATGCTTCCCTGCATTTGGTTATGCATCCTCCACACCCACCCACTAACTTGACAGTCCTAATGTATTACTAGCCACAACATGAGCCAGCGGCTCAACTCACTCATGACATTGCATGCACGCAACTTCAAGACTAGACAATTAGCACAAAGGGTTCATTGGCAACAGTTGGTGGTTTCAGAATTGGAAGTCCTGGACTTTAAACAGGACTCTAAATAATGATTGACCAAAGCTGCTCTGAGCTACAATGATCAAGATTTTATCACCAGTGCTTAATTTGTAAATCTAAAAAACTGATAGAACATCACATGCGTGGAGAAATTACATGAATATCTAAAAAAAGAAAAGAAAAGTGCTTTACATAACATAAACCGGTTCGAAGAAAGCAGACAAAATTGAAACAGTTAACTTTTAGTGGTCAGTCAGTCAGGACCATGGACAGAAATTTCATCACGCTAAACTGGACTGATGACCTCTGAGGCCCTCATTGCGTATACATCCACAGAGAATACACGAGAAGAGCTATTGTTCATTTTGTGTTTGTTGCAAACAAAGCAACAGGTTAAGTGAGTCTGCTTAGGTGGAACCCAACAAAGAAGCCTTTTCACAACAATGAGAGCATACACAACACCCCCCTTCTTAACTCATAAATTGGCTCAGCATTAGTCTGTGTGACTAAGCACTCTTCTTGTCTGATTCTTAATTTTACTCTCTGAAAACATCAGCATCATAACATGTTTAACCCATTGTCCTGCGACTCCCTCGTATATGGTTAAAGGGTGACAGAGTGGCTGGCTGATGTTCTTCAGTCGCTGTAGTCCCACAAGCGGTAACAGAATGCACATTCCTCCCACTCATTCCACACACTGACTTCCTGACTCGCACCAACCTTCAAGCTATCCCTTTGCCCTTTCCTCTCAATTGCCTCTTTGTTCCATTGAGCTTTCATTTTTGAAAACAACATGGACACCCCATCAATGCAACAGAAACAAACGTTAAAATAGAGCAATATTTGGCTTGGTTTCCTCTATTGACAAATAGCACTTCAAATCATTTTGGGAAGTGCGTTGCTTCACCATTACTTTAATAGAGAATGTTTATGACTATTGCAGAGGCAATGGTGACTCCATCTTACGCCACAGTGGGATGTATAAATATTTGTGTTTGCCTGTCATTTGTAATGTTAACTATCAACACTGTTGGGTAAATGTTACATGACAGGGTGGCAATGACACTGTATGTGCCAAAGTCAGGGCTCTTTACAGCTAAATATAACTCACCGCTGATACTTAACCCTCCGGTCAATGCTGCGTTCAACTGCTTCTCCAGGTTTGTGTACACTGGATGCTTAGATCAAAATAATTCTTACATATAATGGATATATCTCAATAACCTTTTTAAAGCATAGCCAATTTTGTTGAATATTCACGTTTATATATTATGCTGCTTTGATATCACAGTACAAAAAGCACAGGAACATTCAAATCTAGCTTTCAGCTAGCTACTTTCAAATAGGGAAATCAAACTGCAAAGGAAGCCATGAAAGGTGTCAATGCCTGGTTCACTTTAGCTTTTTTTTTAATTTTTAAATGAATTGTAATGATTTAAGATTTTAATACGGTCTTGGTTCAGTTAACAACAGCTTCGTCGTAGTAATTTCGCAATTGCCCTACTACACTCAAAGGCATCACCCACCGCTCCGAGCTCGTGGTACAGTACATAGAAATTCGTTCAAACTCTTTCCCACACTTACTTTATTGAGGTGGGGGTTTCTGGTAACTTCATAGCCCCTTTTCTTTGTGTACACGAGGGCTCTTCTGTTGTCGTCTGACCTGTGCATCTCCGCGTCGCCGAATTCTTTCCTAGCCAGCTCGTGTGCCATGTTGTTGTCTCTAAATAGAAACAACTGCTGCGAACGCAACAAGTGAATACAACGCGCAGGTCAAAGCGAGCCGCGACCACACGTCAGCCGCAGCAGGCTCACCACTGCACTTCTTATCAACAAGCGCTTTATTGTCATCACTCGAGCCTTCGTTAGCAACGTGTCGTTGTTTTGAAGTGCCTAAACAATAAGTTTTTTTTTCTACCGTTGGCACGTTTTCTTTCAAGTGAGTTTAAAATACCAAAATGGAATATTGTATCCTTAACTGCTTATACTAAGGTACTGTAAGTCACATGAAACTACAAATGACATATTTACTTATTTCAAGTTAATGAAATTATCATTGCAAATGGCAATACAACTGCTGCCCGTCATATAACAGAATAATGAAAAGATGGTCTGTGAATGTCACCTTGGAGTTGTATTTCACAAGACACTGAGTTCATTATTTTGTTAAAAAAAATTGGGATATCATCATTTAATTCATACTTTTTGTCATGCTTTTTAGGTTGTGTGCAGTGAGATGTCTTTTAATGTTAAACGTGTGCCTTGGACTCATTAAAAGTGAAAAAACATTGTTCTGAGTTAAAGACTATTATTCATAAAATGTTTGTCTCTTTTTGTTTTGTGATAGGTTGACAAACAGAATATAGCAGATACCAACAGACAGACAGACAATGGGGCCACAGTTATATAATGAATATAGATAACCATCTTTTCATAATGATAGTGTCTTTATTCAAGTAATAAACATCAGGTGATTCCAAATTCTTATCTTGCTTTTACTTATGCTGATGCATGACATTTCCACAAGCACAAGAACCTTTGCATGGTAAATGTGATGGTAGTAACACGAGGACATTTGAAGTCGCGGTCAGGCCGGCCACAAGTGCTAGTAGCATAGAGCTGAGTTTATGAGGAGACTTCTTCAGTGGTAAAGTTTACTTACAGTACAATATGGATGCATTAAGGTGTTTGATGAAAGGCATACCCAATTAGATGTTTGTTTTTTTCTTTTAACACAATTGATGGCATAAATATCACATTTTAAGCTTGTGTGGCTAGTTTAGCTCTCAAGTAAATAAATGAAAAGAGGTCAGTGGGAGTGTATAATAAGTATTCTTCCAAAATACAGCGTGTTCCAACTTCACTTTGATTTGTGCACTTATCAGGGGTCCTCTCAGTTGGAAGTCTCATCAGGACGTTAAACATCTGCCTTCTGTTTCTCTATCAGGAGTGGGAAGTTATTTTGGAGGTTTAGGCAGGACGCCACTTGGCAGTAGAAGACCATGTGGAATGCTGGGAGAGATTTGGAAAGCACTCCGAGCCAGTCCAATCTACATGTTGCTATCAGAAAAGGAATGGAGTGAGAACAGGGCTGCCTGGGATATGTCAACTTGGTCAGTAGACTCAATATAAACAGGGTGTTTTTCGTTTGTTTGTTTTTTGTTTTATTTTTTTTCAGTGAGTTAAAGCATCTTCTAAAGACAGACTACAGAACATGCCAGGAAACTAATAATCTGTTATTCTCATCATGTTTATGTCCAGTACCCTTATTGCCAAATGTATACAAAAAAATAATTGTACCTCCTTGTGGACAACAATTACAAAAGAACAGGTAGTAGTCCCAAGAACTAGGGCATATTAAATTTAAGATTTTCAAAAGGCACTACAGCCTGTATTTACCCAACTAAAAATATATCCATACAGAATACTAATCGACATAAATCATCATTTGATCATCCCTACTCTTGCGATTTACTGCATTGAACAAATCCCAACAAGCTATGCTGCTCAAAGAGAAGAAATGTGATGATGACAGAGTTGAAGGACATGTGTCTAAGACCAGGAAAAGGTACAATATGTGTACAATACATTTGCAAAATGTGATCCAAATAGTGGGCCTCAGAGTGATGTTTTTTTCATTTCCTCCCAAGACTCCACAATTACTCATTCTCTCCAACAACAGAAAATCACCTTTGACAGATGGAGTGCAGGACGAGTTTTCACAAGTTGTCTTCTTATTCTACATGACTTGGCATATTTACCGAAATGTCACATGTTCTCATATTTATATTCAGAACATTTATTGAAATGTTTCATTCAATGACTTAGAAAGTGGTGGAGGAAAACGAGTTTTGCCTTGTGTATTTTTTAGAACCCCACATACGTTTGGGAAATTAGTCTACTTTTAAAGGGGAACTTATCCCCTGCAAAAACTTACAGCTTTATTTTCTGTGTGCCATTGCAGCAAACATGTCATCTGGTTGTGCATGACTCGGTTTATCTATGATGTCATGTAGCAGGGGTAGTGCTATAGTCTTGTCAGTCCCTTTTGGGAAGTACCCTGCCAACATGAACACAACACTACCCTCCTTTTGTAGATAAGAACGTCTGCACTTTATCACTAGCACTTCAATGTCTTTCAGGCTGTATATTTTGATCACCTGAATGTCTGCACAGTGCACACACACACTATGGGTTTTGCAAGACTTTGGATTTTGCAAGAATTGATATTATCTTTGTGACTGGGTGTGTGAATGTTTTTTTTTGTCCCGGTGTGTCCTACAATTGGCTGGCAACCAGTTCAGGGTGTCCCCTACCTACTGGAATAGGCACCAGCAAGCCTGTGACCCTTATGAGGATAAGTGGCTAAAGAAAATGGATGGATGGATGGATGGATGGATGGATGGATGTTATCTTGAAAAGACAGCTGCTGTATCTAACCATTGTGAACACTTACTAAAATAGAGTGGGAAATGGACCAATTGCTGACAGCTTGTCCATCGCCATGGCAATAAACAGCAACAAACCTTAAAGCGGCAGCTGCCGTGCAAGGTAGTAAACCGGACCAAAAAAATGTGCTTGCCTTATTTATTCATAAACTTGATCATCAATCTGCATTCTTGTTTGTTATGTGCATAAATTGGTACATATGCACGATTAGTAAATAAGGTCTATGAAAAGCATGCAAATTAGGGTCTCGCTGCCAGACAACATGTAGAAGAGCTGATATTGTTGACAATACATTTTGGAATCAGTAAAGTTGAGTAGGTTTTAAAATCAAATCCAATGGTCAGAAGATCTGTTTATTTTGAGTTACTTTTAATAATTAGTATTGGGGTGTCACATCTGGGTGGGATGAGGCTTGATCGTGCTTCTTCTGCATGAAAGCATTTCCAAATCAATACATTCAGGAGCACCGACTTTGGCTGTTGTTTAACAGTTGTTTGCCGGCTCCCCGACAAAATGAGTGTATTTACGACTAACACAAATACAGTAGATTAGTGCATTAGTCTCAAGTGCACATCCCACCTACTTCCAGTTATTTCTACTGCATACTAAAATAAGCACCAGCAAACGTGGTTCTCTTAGCTGATGCTAAGAGGATTCATTAACATGTCATGAGACTTAATTACAACCAGGTTCTCTCTGCTTGTGTGTAACTATCAGGAAAAGTTCAACAATATCCTCTTTCATAGAGAGAGTTAGCACTAGGTGAAAGGGATATATGCAGCACAGTGAACCCCAGTTACTGTATTAGAGGAATAGAGTCAAATAAGAAAATCCATGTTTGATTGATGGCCATAAGAATCACAAAAATAGAAAAAAAAAAGAATCAAGGAATATGTAGATGTCGAAACACAAGCATGTTGGAGTCCACAGTGTACTATATTGGGGAAGTTGTTTTATTCCATCATTAATGAAAACAAAGATTTACTGTACATAGGTAATCTTAAAGGGCATGTATAATCTTTATGACTTTCTGATAAGTAGTAAGGAGCATGTGAATGTCAGCATAAACATGTCTGTTGATAATATCCACATGGTTCTAGTGGTCTTAGAGCTTTTAAAATACATGTCGTTGTCGTTATAATGTGCATATTATTTTATGGTATATTTTATACAGACTTTCAAGTTATGAATTAGTCATTAGTATAGAAAACATATACAGATAATCTATCCAACCATTTCTTTGTGTCACATTTTCTCAACAGGGATATGGCGTATATTGAGCTTCTCTACTTCACAGATATGTGTAACAGTATTCCTGGCTGACTATACACCTGCTTGTAGTTTCTGATGCACGTACTTTGTGAGCTTAAGTCTATTGTATGGACTCGCAGTTTCACTTGGTGGCAAATCAAGTCCTGTGGTGTTCATCACAACAGCGAAAAATGCACATTCATGACGGCATTAAATCGTGCATGTCTGTGAAAACGCTAAAACCCAGTCAAACCTAGAGACCCCAGCATATTAAACAACTGAACATTAAGCAAAAATCGGCCAAAAAAAAAACACAGCAGCAAAGCTTCAACAATTAGTTTTCTGTTCCTAAATTGATGTTACAAAATGAGCATGATTAGAGTCAATATAAAATAATGCTTAAAAAAAAAAAAAACAGCAGCAAAGCTTCAACAATTAGTTGTCTGTTCCTAAGGTGATGTTACAAAATGAGCATGATTAGAGTCATTATAAAATAATGCTTAAAAAAATGCTTATTGAGCATAAATATAATGTAATTTAATGCTATGCACGTTTTTATCCTTTTGGTAGCTTTTGAGACATTCACAATATTCACAAATAAAATCATTTTGTTTAAATAATTTACAAGGTAAAAGTGTACCCCAGATCAATGATAGAGATGCAGGACTTGTTAAATGCTCTGTTGGAGACTGATGACTGGGCAGAAATGAGTCAAAAGGTGAGAGCGCATAACGGTGAAAGTACAAGGCAACAAGATGAGTTATATTAAAACTGTTCTGGCACGTACTTGGGGGAACTCTTTGACCTTTACATTTCTGAAATGATCATTAATTTAGACTTGGCAAAATGCTAAAATCGTTTACCTGAATGTGGATACCTTAGAACAATCCCTGCACGATTTGATGATTTCTAGAATTGCAGAAAAACAGCTAGTGGAAACATTCACTTTCCATCGCAGGATTTCTTTTATTGAGTTATAGCTGTTGTCAATTGGACCTTGAACAGCATGCTCAAAAGTGTGTTGTGCATGCAGAGGGCAAACAGCAGCCTACCAGCAGAAGAAGGGTGGGTGAATGTTATCTAGTGGATACTGCAAATCTGTTGTTACACTTTCTTTTTTGCATTCCTCTAGTTCCTTATAGGACCTTCCCCCAACCACCCAAACCAATGAGCTCTTTCATTGATGTGTGGTCATAACGTCTCACTGTTTGAGCCCACGGATATTTAGGAAGGTGGAAAAAAAGAGATGTTTAAGCTGCAGCTTTCCTGTCTTGCATTATTAAAGCAGATTTGACATGTGTAGTGTGAGAAGGAGCTTAATCAAAATGGGTCAGGCTCATTAAGAGGAAAGCTAAACATGTCCTAAGGATAACCTTACAACCGTTTTGTAAACCTTTGCAACAAGCTAACACGGTTTCAATGAAATTTTTTCACCAAGGTAAACTCAAACCAGTCGACGCAGCAAATATATGTTCTTCTTGGTGCTACGCAAACATTTGAACTACTGTCTGGATTAGGTCGCAAACTTGCTTGTTCGAATGCAGCATAGTTGTTGTTGCTGATAGCCCACTGACACAGTCGTGTTAGCAGCAATGCAAACGTATCCAGCAAGTGAAGTATTCTTAAAATGAAAAGTAAATATCATCTATAGCTGAAACCACCCATGGGAACATTTTACTGTGCGGGTTTTTTGGCGTTGCTCTCATTCCATCAATCAGCTGGGTGGGGTAAGGATTTATGGTCATCTTGTTGCTAAAAATAAGTAAATAAACAGGGGGGAAAAAATTACAAGGCACGACTTAATCCATGGTTCGGTAGTGCAGTTCAGGGACCCGTGTTCAAATCCACCTCTCTCCAGCCTTTCTGAGTGGAGTTTGCATGGTCTCCCCAAGCCCGTGTGGGCGCTCTCTGGGCACTTCCTCCCATACTCTATAACATGCATGGCAGATGTATTGTACATACTACTTAAATTGTCCTTAGGTGTTGAACAACGACTGGTTGTTCGTGTCTGTGTGCTCAACTATTGGCTGGCAACCAGTCCAGGGTGTCCCATGCCTACTGCCCGAAGCCAGCTGGGATAGGCACCAGCAAGCCTGCGACCCTAATGAGGATAAGCGGCTACAGAAAATGGATGGATAAATTCTATTTTTACTCTGTTAGCTACAGTATTATTAGTGAACAAATTAGCCAGTCGCTCTGCTCATATGCTGCCGGTGTTGTGGCAATGTAGTGACTAGTTAAAAAATCTGTATCCCTTCTGCATAAATCGAGCATCCATCGACCAATAATATCAATAGAAATAGTCATTCAGTGCACCAAATATCAATTACTGCATGAGCACATTGCAGAGGGTACGTGAAAACTTTATTATTTTTAATACATGAGAACCACATGTCAACTCAAGAGAAGGGGCATGGGATACACATGATGATAACAGTCATATGCCCTCTGTTCTGTTATCATGACGTGTCCCGATCAAACGAAAAAACAAGACAACAAACACACACACCCAAAATACAGGTGGGAGGAGGAATGGTTGAGGACAAAATCCCCACCACATGTTAACACAAGCCCAGAGGTGTTGATTGAGACATATTTCATTAGTAAACATCCATTGTTTATTTTTCAGAGAAGAGTGGTAAGATTCTACCTTTAAGACCATTCCAGACAGCTAATCACGAATGCAATAAGCATACAATGGAGGATCCCTTTCATAATTAGTTCTGTAGTTTCTTTGAGTTTGAACAACTGATTTTGTCTCAATAATTAGGCAGGATACACATTGTGGCTTTTCTTGAGGAATGGCCATTTTACAGTGGTTCAGTGAATCAACCCATCCATCAATAGAGTATATGAAACAACAATTACAAACAGTGACAAAAAAACAAAAATTGAATAAACTTTAAGTACCATTCTTTAAAATAATTAAGACAGTGAGAGAGAGAGAGGGGGGGGGGTAGATATATAAACATCTTCATTATAAATATGGATAAATGTTCCAATTTACTATTTAAGAGCCGTCTCGCCATGGTGTCTGTCTGTCTGCCATTAATGTTGGCGCATGCGAGCCTGATTTATTTACTTATTTATTTTGAGTAATAATTGGGCTCACAAATCAAGTTGTGTCACAGAATGATGGCATAATGAAATCACAGTATAGTGAACAGGAGGCATTTTGCAGACCCCGAAAGCAGTTTAAAGATAATGGCTACCTGTTTGTTCAGACAAAAAGTACTTGTCAAAGGTTTGGGAAAAAAATTAATAAAACACGTACAATGTTTTCAATCTTGAAAGGTCAGGAAGTCTGAGTTTTTAACTAAACTTCGAAATGTAAGTCATCTCACGTCAAAAATCATAATTCACATAATGAAGCTATCTGGGAAAATATAAAGATGTGCAAAGTCGGCGAGTTCAAACAATTTCAAAATATATTTTGGTCTGAAGAACATTTTTCCCCCACATTCCCTTACGTCAGTCCTTCTTAAATAGTGGGGTGTGCCCCCCTGGGGCGGCGAGGCAATGGCACTGATGAACCCATGCCATTGCAATCAAATAAGGATTGGTGTCATTTATTTTCCATTTCAGCACTTTGATGCACTTTTTTGTTTGTTTCTTTTTTGTTGGGGGGGGGGGGGGGTCCGTTTCTGACTAATCTGTATAAACGCTGTAATAAGTAGAAAGCAGTTGTTGAAAGTTGCTTTTTATTGTTTTTTCTTTTGTTAAAGTTACAAAGGGTGTGTGTGTGTGGGGGGGGGGGGGGGGGCGGGGGGGGGGGGGCAAGTAGGGTGGGCACATAAACTTTTCTCTATCCTGGGGGGGCTTTGCAAAACATAATTGAGAAGCACCTTTGAAAAGGAATCAGAAGGACTGTGACCCAAAACCACCATCAACATATCTGTAGTGGGATTTTTTTTTCAATTACACCTCTCGTATGTGTTTTGTAAACTGAAAGCATATCGTCTTTTGAATACTCAGTGTAAACACTTAGGGATGAATGTCACGTCTTGCTTGTCAAAACAGTTCTCAGGTCTCATTGCAGAGATGCTGCAGATCTGAGAACCATGGCATATTTGTTTTACACAATGCAGCCCCCCCCCCCCCCCTTAAATAACTGTAGTTTTAATAAGTGGAGGTTAGTTCAAGATCAAGAACCAATTACATGTCTGTTACAGTCTGCACACAACTTGTAAACTTACCCACATTTCCATGGACGTGTGACATCATTAGGAATTTGTTAGGATTTTGTTGCTTGTGTTATTTTTACTTTTGTGGCACTTTTTCCACTTTGACAGGATTTGTTTTATATACATAAAATATGCATATGTTTTAGATACACAACATTATATGATTAATTGAAAATAGTATGTAATTATCAATAATTCAATGGACTATTGCGGAGGAATAATGAATTACAGGGAAAAAAAACATTCTATAATTTACATACTCATTTTCATTATTTTTCTTCATCCATGAATGATCTGGTCCATCCATCTGGTTTTTTAACAATCAAATCTGACAATTGAGCCCATCAATTAGCCCACCCCTGCTTCAGAGGCCCCTATAACACGAGAAGCCCGTATGACTTTGGATTCACTTCTCCGGTTTCCAGACCACAGCTTTCAGTCAATGTTGTGATAATGGTTTACTGGGCCACCACTCATGGATGTTAATTTAAACATACACAGTTATGAGCACTGCATATAATGCCCAGTGCATGTCAGAGAGGTCAGCTAACAAGCTCCACATGTAGCCTCAAGTGCCATTTCAAAGAGTGTTCATCTAACCCTGTATGTACTTTAAGAGTTTCAGAAGCAAATGACAAGCTCATCAGTCATGGGGTTGAAACCCCACATCCACATTTTTTCATCTGGCGCATGAAAAAAAGGCAACAGGTACTCTGCTGAGTTGTTGGTTTATTTTCAGTGTCGAAGGATCGGTTGGGAATTTTTCATATGCACGCAGGCGTGTGATGTGGGATGGTATTTTTATGTTTTTATTGCAGCAGAAAAAAAAATATGGGCAGTCAGTGCAAACACATCCACACATAAACTCAGCTTTATGCCAGAACACATGCTGATCTATTCTAAACTCAAAGATACCAATCTGCATGTTGTCAAAGCGCTCTCGCTGCTTCTGCCCAAGACACTTTTTATTTTTTACCCATCTTATTTCCTTAGCTGCATAAGTAAGCCATTGCCTGAGATACAGCAGTGACATGTGGTATGAACCGAATGGGAGTTGTGTTTACATGGTAACGCCTCATGCCAGTCCACTTTCTATTACATTTATGCCTGCTGTTATATCTTAGAAAAGAAAACTTTTACACAACCGCCCTCAACTAATGCTGCAGGCTAGAAAGATGACAATAAAATGTTGCAAGTGACAATATACAGTTGCTTGGTCATCTCAATCTTAAAATTTTAGAGGCCACCAACTAGGGTTGGGCCTTGTTTGAACCAGTTCATTTTTGACAAATCATAAGTTTTTTGTTTTTTAACTAACTTTTTACTGTATTTGAACTTTACAATGAGTTAACTCAATTGACCATTTTTGACCAATAGCAATACTAATTTCATCTCGAGCGCTTTATTTACGAAAAAAGTACAACAATGCAGCAGTTAAAGCATGCTACAGAACATCAAATGATCGGCTGAATTTGTGTTTTTATTGAGGGAAAAATGAACAGGATAAACACAAAACTGCTTTCGAAGGACAAGCAAGGAAATGTAGCTAATCTAGCACTCCCTCCGTTCATTATCTTAACTGCTTCTCATCACCAGAGTCACAGGTGTGCTTTGGCCTATCCCAGCTGTCTTTGGGCAGTAGGCAGGGTACACCCTGAATTGCTTTCCAGCCAATTGTTGAGCACACAGTTCTTAGCAATCATTCACACACCAAATCACAAGTAAAGACATTTTATAGTTTCCAATACTAGTGTACAATACCAGGTTCACCTGTTGGACATTTGTCAGAAACTATATACGAAGGAGAGAATTTTTTTTTCTCATGCATGAGGAAAACCCAGGACTGCCCAAGGTCACTTCTACTCTTCTTCTCTTCTTCTCTTTTTATTTGATTTTAGAAGTCCCCACCCTAGGTTCCCACCTTAAAAACAATGTGGCTGGATCTCTGTACGCGTGTCTTTCTGTGTGTGTATGATGTGATGATGTGGCAAGATATTTTGTTCATTAAACTCCAGGCTCTGCTCCCACAAGTATATCTGGATATGTCCTGTATGCGCGCTCAAGCTACAGACAAGTCTGATTCCTGAGTCCCAGGTATGAAATGTGTGTTTGCCACAGGCAATGTGGGACAGCATCAGACAACATCAGAATTGTCACTTGAACCATGAAGTGTAAGTCCAGACCTGATCATCACCTGATACTTCCTTTTCATGACAGCACCCCCCTGCCATCCCTCATCAGTTGCCCCCACTCTGCGCAGCATGATGGAGTACCATGGTGTCTATTGTTTCCAAACATGGTGAAAGGTCTCTACACTTTCAGATTTCACCAATGGCAGCGCGATAGCTTTCTTATTCTGTTGCAAAATCAGTCAAATATATATTGTGCCATTTCGATAAAATTAAAAAAAAAAAAAAAAGGCTCACTTGCTGCTAAGTATCAATGTGTTAGTATTTTCAAATTTACTTTTGAGGATACACAGTCCGGTGCAGCCTATACATGACGAAATCAAATTTTCTGTTAAGTTTTCGTGTCTTATATTCTGAAAATTACAGTATTCTATATTATAACTGCCACATTGGTCCTGTTTCATGCTGCCCTCAATATCTAAAAATTTTAATAAGGTGTTCTCACTTGCATGTTAACACCATTAATCCCCTAAAACAGAGGTCCCCATTCGCCAGTCTGAAGCCCGGTACCGGTTCGTGGATCAACTGGCACTGGATCGCATGTGCCGCACCTGAAATAATGATATTTGGAACTGATTTAGTTCACCCAATAAAGGGACAGTGTGTAAGATTTTCATTAAAAAGGAATAAATTAAATGATTGCAAATTTCAAAAACTTGCAAATGAATGTGTCCTTAATGACCACCAGTATGTTTTAAATATAATCATAGGTCTTGTTATCATTAAAATATATTACTTGGGGGGATAACATTTCGGAGGGGTCCGTGTTTGTTATAGCTATGGACAATGGTAAATGCAGCAGCTGCAGCATCTCCTGCTGGCCGTAATGAAAAACGTTCTAAATTTTACACACTATCCCTTTAAGAGTTAATTAACAGGGGTGTAGTGGGCGTAGTACGCGGGGGTACGCCGTCCACCCACTTCTCCCAACGCCACGTTCAATTTTTATTTCGGTTCTAGTTATGCTTAATAACGTTAACCTGTGATTATTTGAGAGTAGTAAAACATTAAATTTAACGTTAGTTAGACTGGTGTTGTAGCCTATGATTGATGTTCTCCATGTATATATAAAACATTCCAGAATCGCGTACACCCACTTAAAAAATCCCCACTACACCACTGTTAATTAATTTGTGCTATGTTTGGCTTGAGTTTAGTTGATTTGGCACCATCTCTGGCTGCTGTTGATATTACATTTTGTAGTGAGGAAGGCTTCTGTTGAGAGCAGTGACTGTTGGTGACACACACGCTGTTCCGTCTCTTTCAAACTTGGAATGTGAATGACTATAAGTTGTTCTTTCTTTGTAAGAATGTTGTCATTTATGATAATAAGGCCAACATTAGTTTAGCTGTTGATCTGACAACTTATGACTGTGGATAATATGCTAGCTAATGTCAATTCTTTTCTTCAGCATGTTATACAGAACAGTGCTGCCTTTTATGCGTTTAGGTCATTTGAATTTCGTTTGTCCCTTTTGTATATGTTAGCATATGCAAAGGATTGCATTGATAAGGCCTCATTTACATCTAATTCATGTTTTATGTTAAAATGAATAGCATTTGTAATTCAGCTATATGATTGATTTATGCCCTTATACCTGTAGCCGGGGTTCTTGCAAACTGGTGGTAAATGTCTCCGATTTGCCGTATTTACTATATGTGGCCGGGCTTTTTTTTTTCAAAAAAATCAAATGTTTCCAAACCTCCGGCCAAAGGAGATTTGCCCAAGCCTCCGGTTTCGTGGTTGCGTGTGACCAGCTTCAACGGAGATTTGCGTCATCACGCTACTCTTTTTCCCACTGAAGACGTGGATACCGATTACGTCAGACCCGTAAGTTATTTTTGATTGGACAGAATTTGCAACACTACTGCCACCTAGCAACTTAGCAGGCTTGTCCAAAAATGTGAAACTGCACAATGCGGTTTCATATAGACGTGACTTTTTTAAATGAACAAACAACAACAACGAGGGGAAGTCTATGCGAATTTAAATAAGCCTGTTACGTGTGGACAAGGCCTAAATCATTGTAATTCGTGTACATTTTTTTAAGATATGTAATTCTTGCAAATGTGACTTACCTTAATAACCTACAGTGGCCCCCCGTGTTACTGCGTCCCTGGCTTACATTATTTTCATGTTGCGATGTGGAATACTGAGTTTTTTCATTCCCTCTTTACTGTATTTTCCCTGGTTTATGACAAAAACAACAGTCATGACCCTAGGGGGTTGGCTGTATTTGTGTTGTTTTGCCTACATCTGCTGGCGTTTTTAGGTAATTGCACTTATTTACTATTGCTGTCAAACTGCTTCCATGCAACACGTGACTACAATGCTGGTCTGCTATTGGTCGGCGTCTCCATGCTATTCGCTTGTTTCAAAATGGCGGAACAGTAAAGCTTTCCTCGATTGTGAGTGCTTACAAAAACCCTATTCATAGTGCATTTTAATCTTTAATTCAAACTTGAAAGGGTTAGCTTTGGATTCCAAGATTGCTGGTGATATTAAAGAGAGAAGTAAGAAGATGATTTATAAGGAAATGAAGCTGAGATATTCAAGAAATACGAAGCATGCTACCCCTACTAGAGAATATGGGCATAACAAGCGCCACTCAAAGGTAAATAAATCCTTTCTATATATATTCTATATTCTATACTTCATGGGTGGCTTGTGTTACGATACTATTTTGGTACCAATTTTTAAAATGTATGTACAATGTTAATGTTTTTACCTCGGGTTCCAAACGCATTAGCTATCTAACATTGGTTTGGATTGCTCGTCATACGTTGAATTTGTCTTATGAGGCCAACGGATTAATCTCGTAACACGGTGGCCCACTGTATTTGCGTTATTGCGATGTCTGATGTTTACGAGAAAGACAATGACAGCCTTTGCGTTATTGCGATGTCTGATGTTTACGAGAAAGACAATGACAGCCTTTGTTTGGTGTATTTTCTTTTTTTTTTTTTTTTTTTTAAGTTTTACGATATAAATGATGTGAACTTTGACAAGTGTTGACCAGTACATGGTAATAAAAAGGTTGAGGACCCCTGCTCTAAAATAATCAGACATTTGCTGACTAAGTACCTGTATATATAGCACTTTGTTCAGAATATCATGGTTCGCAGCAGATTATACTTCAATGCCTCCCCAGTTTTTCAGTGAATTTCAAACTATGAAATAAATGCCTGGACTGGATTAGATTTATATAGTGTATAAATGTTTGACGTTTTGTAATAAATTCGATTTGTTGTACCTATGTCTGCATTTTGTTTATCAGCCCCAGCATTCTGGCAACAACCAGACACGCTGTGGAATGCTTTATAAAATGTTGGCTTGATAACACAAGGTTCATGGCAACATAAGACATCTGCTCGGTGACTGTATGTTAGCATAGTAATTCTAGAAGATATACAAGCAGTATACTGTATGAAAAATTTTAAAGTATGTCCAATTCATCACTTGCCATGCATGATTTTGGAGTGTGGGAGGAAGCTGAAGCGCACGGAGAGATCCCACGCAGGCTCAGAGAGAACATGCAAGCGCCACACAGGAAGGCCAGAGCCATATATATATATATATATATATATATATATATATATATATATATATATATATATATATATATATATATATATATATATATATATATATATACTGTATATAGAACATGGTGTTCTTGTTTTATTTTAGGAAAACTGGCATGTATATTATAGTGTTTTTAAATGACAAAGACAATAAAGTGTTTTAAAGGCTTAATACTATTTAAAAGTTTGTTGTTGTTGTTTTTTTAAACAAACTGCTATTGTACGGTGTTCAGAAAGCAAATTTTCATATGGCCATCAATTTTCAGGCGTTTTTGTTTTGTTTGTTTTTTTATCCATCTGTTTTCTATAGCCGCTTCTCCTTCCGCACTTGGGTCTCCGGCCTGCTGTCTTCCTGCAGTAGCCAGGGGGCACCCTGAACTGGTTTCCAGATAACCCTAGTTTGTTTGTTTTTTTTAAATCTGATAATATTTTTATAAATGTATATTTAATAATATATCAGGTAATAGTTTTAGTTGGTGTATCATTGTGGTTGGGGTAGTCTGTGTGTGTGTATGTTTATGTTTGTATGTGTGTGTCTGTGTGTGCGTGCACATGCGCGTGTGTATGTCTTGCCATATCAATGGTGGTCTGTATAGAGCAATGCAGTGCCGAGCCTTGTTAAAAGACCTTTCATTTGTCAAAATAAAGCCAGTGAAAGTGAAATGAGGCCCAGCGCAGCCTTGCGAGTGGGTTTATTAGATAGGTCTGTTCAATGGAGCGGGTGGCCTTTCATGTCTTCACGATGTAAAGGGGTATTTGGGTTTTCTCAGATTTAAAGGGAAAAAAAACTCTGCCTTTTAAAAAGTGCTAAAACAAAACGTACAACAAGGATATGGCAAAGGAGATGGATGAGCTTCACTAGTTAGCACAGTGTAATATGTCTCTAATAATTACAAGTTGACCACACCAGAGAGTGCAAAAGGAGCACTTCCCATGAGGGTGTGACACCAGGCACAAAAGACCCTCTATCCTCAGTGCACAGGCCCAACCTCTCAACCAAAAATTTCACTCATTGCTTTTAGCAAAAGCAATGAGTGAAAACGGCTGCGAGCAGGGACATTCACTCCTTCTTGTTTACTTCCCCTTAAATACCCTTCACTTTGAAATAAGCTGAAAGTGGGGAAACAAAATGTAAAATATGTTTTTTTTTTCACAGTATGGTGACAGCCCAAGTACATACAAATTCAACACAGGACGGACTGAGGCAAAATTTGAAACTGAGATCTAAAGATGTGAGGCCTACATGCTAACAACTGGCCCAATGTGCTCAATCTCCACCTTTCTCACATCTTTGTTTGAAACATCAGAACATCCTGCACCACAACATCACCTTTGAGTTTCATGATACAATATTTTAAACTGTTTCAATCTATTTGAAAAAGCATATTATTAATGAACTATAAAGGATGAATGGACTGCACTTTGTATGAACCTCTACTAGACATATGGTTCTTGTTCTTCATCGGGGAAATTATCCTTGAAATCTTTCAAAAGAAAAATACAGATGAGCCTGGCAGACTCATTTCAACAGAATTGCACAGTTATTTGAAGTTGTCCTAAAACACTGTTACATATAACTGAAGCTTATGACCATTTATTCAGACCCTACCAGAATGCTCTTTATCTTCATTTGTAATTAGAATTTAGCCCAGTAAATAATAATAATAAATTATTAATACAAATAATAAACCGACACCAGTATAGTGCATTAATTCAATAATGAAATGTTATTTTTAGGACCTGATACCGTCCCCTGACAAAAAATAAAAATGTGGATGAATGTCAAAACATTTTAAGTCATCCATCACAACTGATATTCAAGCTCCAAATAAGTTCCAATAAGTTTCAAAATAAAGTAACATTGACATTTTTTTACTTCTTATACTGGCATTTATATACTGTATATATATATATATATATATATATATATATATATATATATGTGTGTGTGTGTGTGTGTGTGTGTGTGTGTGTGTGTGTGTGTGTGTGTGTGTGTGTGTGTGTGCGTGTGTGTGCGCGCGTGTGTGTGTCTGTGTGTGCACTCCAGCCCACACTCACATACACAACAAGACAAGTCAGAATGTCGAGAATATCCACAGAAAAGCCATGCAAGCTCAGGGAGGAGAAACTGTTCAGAGGAAGGCTGGAGCCTGGAATTAATCCCGCAACCTCTGAACTTTGGGGTGGTTGTGCTGACAAGCCTCCATGCTGTCATTTTAATGGATATAAAATTGAATGATATAAAAATACTTTAGAGTTGAAATTTGATTTCTTAATGAACAATTATTTTTTTTAACTAAATTGTCACACCATTAACGTCAAGGTAATGTGAGCCCTCAGCTTGCTTGAGTCTAAAATAAATTTGAGGCTGCCTACCGAGATTTCCAATTTCACGTTTACATTACTCGTTCTTTAAGGAAATTAAGGGGAAAAACAGTCAAAAAATATATCTGTATGTTTTTCACAGATTAGCACTAACTGTGCTTGTTTGAAATGATAAAATCTGAATGGATCCAAACCATAGTAAACACTATTAAATTGAAATTTTAGGACCAAACATGGATTCCTTAATACATGGGACACATTTTCAGAAATTGTGGTGCAAAAATAACAACTAAAGTTCCTATGTCAAAATGATAAATACATTTTGAAAGTTGGTACAAGCAGGCAAAAAAATTTACCACGGTAGATCATATATTTGAGGTTGCATTCTCTCCTGTTGGTGGTCAACAATTTAACCACAAATCCCACTGACAGCCAACTCATAAACAAATACTTTACTAAAGCCTACAAAGTCATGGTGGTCTGCCCTATCACACATCCTCCCTTGCTGCTGATGACCTCCAACCGTTTGGGAGAATGCTTGTCCAATTGTGTCAAGAACTTTGTCTCCATGGCAACTTGAAGGCAGTGATGAGCTGGGATGAATGAGAGGTAAGAATGAGAGGGTTGCATGGGTGTGTGTGTGTGTGCTTTGGTATGAGTGTGTGTTTGTTCCCCTCAAATTTTCAATGGCCAGCATGCCCCTGGTTGGAACTTAACAACGATAGAGGGAAAACTAACAAAAACAAAACAAAAACAAAAAAACAGAACATACAGAAAGAACGATGAATCTGTATGGAAAAAAATATTTTTTTGTATAACAAAAAATCAAACTCCAAGCGGATCATATTAAATTAATCCTAATTAATGATTTAAAAAGTTTAAAGAGTTTTTTTTTTTTTTTTTTTCCTACTGGTGAGCTTATTTATTTTCTTTCGTTCAGGCAAAGTCAAATTCCTATTATTAAAAGAAAACAAGATGAACATTAAAGCACTACTTCCAAGCCGTTAACAACACACTAAGACAGAGGTCCCCAACCGGTCGGTCCCTGGACTGATACCGGTCCGTGGTTCAACTGGTACCGGGCTGCATGGGCGGCACCCAAAATAATAAAATATTTCCATTTTATATATGATCTGCGTCCAAAAGATATTTTGTTTTGAAAAAACACTTTTTTTTTTTTTTTTTTGTCTGAGATTTCTTGGATTCGTTACGGTCACGTGAGTTCCAAAATTTCACTCCTGGAGAAAAAAAAAGAGTAAGACATCTTTGGGAAAGGGATAAGGCCCAGTCAAGGGACAGGTGACGAGCTTACAATCTTGAAAAAAAAGAACGTTTTTAACAGGCAATAGCAGGATTCCAACTTAAAATACTGATATCTCGTGGGGAGGACTTCAAACACCACTTTCCAGCCAAAAAGTACCCACAAACAGACAAAGAATGGATTCTCGACCTGTTTGTTACCAAACCAGATGAGCTCGCAAAAGTATGTTTGAGACTGACATCACATTTGTATGAAGAGAGAAACAAGCTGAGGGCTCTCATTAGGTTGACACACTTTATATTTGCAACAATTCAGTACATGTTTGGTACATTTCACTGTATGTGATCCAAACAGGCAAAATACATGCAAATGTTGAGAAGCTCGTCACATATCCAGGAACTTGTGTCATCTGCCTAAATGACAACCAAAAAGTGTTCCGAGGGATGAGCAATGGTGGTCCATTGAGCTACATTGTGACGATTGACCAATAAACTCCCTGATACTTTGAATGCAAGTTCAAATAAACAGCCAGCCAATCTCCCGCCCACATTAAAAATTTCACTGTAATGGGAAAGATGCAGTATTTGTCCCCAGAGGTATCAGCAACTTTCTTATAATATATGACGGGACGCTTGATAGAAGATGATACAGGCACATTCAGTATGAAGAGGATTGTGCAGTGTAGTTTATGCATATTGTACGCACCCACACTTATGGTCATCGCCCTCACGGATGATGATCTGCATCATGAGTTTTAACAAGCTACATCAGGTGGCAAATGGCCACCCAAGTCTTCCTGACCACTGATTTCCTCTCCCAAGCATGTCTGCATGGACAGAAGCACTCACTATCATCAGTGGTGGAATATTATAAACAGATGGCTTAAAAGGATGGGGCCAAGTAAGGGATTCTATAAAGGTCAGGTTCTACTACAAATGACATCATCAGAGCCTATATTTTGTCTCATGCCAGATGTACCACACCATGCAACATAATCACGGATTTGAAAATTGCTGAGACCAACTGGATCCCATACAGTATTCATATTCAGACAGTGGAAAGAAAAACAGATGTACAGAATAATATGGCAGCAGTACAGGTATGCTTCATCTGGAATAATACCACAATATACTTTTCCCAGCTGAGCTAATACAAGAAATTTGGGAAACACCTCATACCGTCTGGGTGCACCTGCTCTTTTTCCCTCATGCACTATCACATAAATTAGGCTTGTATGAAATGTGGGTATTTTGACATATACAAGCAAATCAATGAGACAACAAGGAACACCTGGACAAGACACGGGCGTCTGCGGCCTGAGGGAATTAGCAGGAAGACACAAGGGACTGGGGAAACAAGCACAGTTGGACAAAAAAATCCTCACAAGACAGGATGAGAAACAGACCACAAGAATACATTGATGGATGACAAAACAGTAAAAACGACCTTATTCGACAAAGGTAATAAACACAAAATGACAAAGATGGCAAATGACTTGACCATAGCAACAGCAGAGGTCGAAGTGTTGCAGGTGTTGCGAATGCAGCAATCTTATCTGTAGCGCCCCTATGCTATTGTTGTGAGACCACTGGAACAAATTCCTGTCGAGTCCCACGGGCACAGAATGAAGCTCGATCATGCTTCTGTTTTGTGCTTCGTACAGGCCGCACACATCACATCTCCTGTGATGTGTAGCCTCTATTGAATGCGAGACCGTTGACTTGCTTCAACCACTTGCTCTCGCCCCACCCACATGTGAGGAGAAGGCTTTGTCACGAGAAAGAGAGAGGGGGAAAAAGTCTTTCAGATTGTGCTTGCCTCCCCCCTCTCTGCCTCCCTCCTCAGCATCAAGTGCTTTCAACTTTCTTTGCAGCCACTTAGAAGGAGCAATGAGGAGAGAGGAGCTCTCGCCCTGGTGATGTCAACTGTGGGATGAAGTAACTATTTGTTTTTTTAAAAGGACAAAGATTTTGCGGATTTGTTATTTCCATCAATCGGATGCAAGCAGGTAGGACTAGTTTGTATTTTTCCTCCTAGTTAAGGAGCAATCTGTCTTGTTTGGTATGTTTATTATGTTTTTTTTTCTTAAACCAATATATTTTTTCAGAAGAATATGTCGATACCATTTGATTTGTTATAATTGCTTTTGAATGGGTAGGTCTTTCTTAGGGCGATTTAATCCTTCTGCACCCATAAGTAGCATATTCTATTAATGATTTATACACACTATTTGGGGGAGGGGGGGGGGGGGGTTGCATTACTTTATTGTAATGACTGTATAGCGTTTAATCAGTGCTGCACAGTCTTTTTTCATATAGCTACCTTGCAAAGGCAGGGATATCTTGCTGGTATTTATTTGACTCATACACTATATTAAAAAAATATTTTATTGACCTATTTTAGAAAAGTTCACGAACGAAAAGTTCATTTTCAAGTTGGGATCACATGGGTAAAATACACTCATTGCAATTTATTGCTCAACTCCAAGATAAACACTTGGTTGGCGTGCTCTTCGAGACGTTCGAGGACGATTTCGCCCTCTGCCGGTCATCAGGTGTACACGGCAACAGGCATGACACAAACGAAGAGGGCACGCAACGCTGCTAAGTTTACTTGAAGGGAAAAAGATTGAACTCAAGTGTGAGGGTTTCGTATGACTAAGAGCCTTGGTGGCTGTATATCAGTCATTTTCCACCCTTGTGAGTTATTGCAGACTTTCCAGTGTTACTTGTGATGTCTGAATCTGGCCGAGGGAGTGTGAAGTTGAACAGACACCAAAGATCATTTTAGTCTCAATTATTAAAGCTATTGTGCAAATCTCAGAGGCTTGTTTTATGATTCTTTGCTTTTGGCAGGTTGTCTTGGCTACTACATTAAAGGGCTGTGTAGAACACAGCTGCCAAATCTTCAACTTGCAGTCATTTTATTGGTGCAATTTTCAAAGTGTTTTCTGCATTTTGGGGGTCTTGGTCTATGTCTATACTGTGGTATCAGTAAATGGTGAAAGTAGTAACTTAAAGAGTGATTGTCATAAATGGTACAGAAACTAATCATTACTGGTCTGATACATGCTTTCTGTTGTTGTTGGTTTTGATACTTGTCTCTTTGCACCGTGAACTACATCAAAATGTTACTCGATCAGTACAGTCTTCATGGGTGGGTAGGATTATGACGGTAAAGGTTAAATTAGACATAGGGTAAAGTATTTGGAAATCTAAACAAATGATGTAGAGACTCTGAACTTTTGCGCTATTGTCAAGCATGCATGGAAAGAAACTTGAAACGTCTTTGAGTAAGTGAGGTCATTGCATCTCATCGCTGAACGGTGAGGCGCTAATGCTGGGTTGCAGCTCATTGCAATACTGCGCTTCCATATAACTGAATGGGGAAAGGAATGGGTCTTTAGAAGCCCCCCACCCCCAAGCCCACTCCAACCCACACCACCGGAGGTTTATCCCCCAACTGGAAAGAGCAGATAGCAGACTGTCTGCAGCGCCGTCCAAACGGCTTTCTCCTTGTGTGTTTGGAAGTTGTCTGTGTGACATCATGACCACAGCAGAGCTTACAAAATTACATTTTCCGACTTTGCAGTTAAAGGATGCTGGATGGACGGAACTCTATTAACTTGGATCCAAAAGAGCTTTTTCTTTATTGGATTATCAGGAATATGTTTGTATCAGTGCCATACCAAAGAGGCAGAAGCGCGTATGCTGCACATGTGTCCTGTCATTTATTGACACAGAAAACCAGACGTGGCCATAACTAAAAGAGAAGGTTAACCATTGTGGCAAACCTCCAAGCCACTGTCTTGAGCTCATTCTGAGAATCATGGTTCATCCTTACCTCAACGTTAACCACAGATGTGACTCAAACTCCATATAAATCTCTTAACCATAGAGCTGATGCAACAACTTAGCAAGTGGCCAGTGTATCCATAGCCTGTGAATAACGCTACCAATCATTTTGTGCAGACTTGCAGGAAAGATTGGCGAAATGGTGAGCGGCGGATTCAGAATTGCTGCGCTTAAACTGATGTGTGTGCGCGTGTCTGTGTAACTGGTGAACATCGCCTCCCTCTGGCCGATGAGTTACTGTGGATAAGGCGTCCAAATCCTGCCTTAAAAAGCCTGGTTTGTGTGCGTTTATTCAATTTAAGAAAAAATGGAAGTGAGCTGCATATTTTTGGAAAACTTGGATTTATTTACTACCTAATTTACACATTCTGTATGAAAAATCTTTTGTTTCCCAAAAGATGTGTGTGTGTTTAACAGGACATGCAATTGTTTTTCTGATGGCTGCACCTACGAGACGAAATTTCTCACGAGACTAATTCCAGAAGAAAGAGCCGGGGCAGGATTTTTTTCAAAATCTGTCATATAAAATAATGCCTAGTATAAATTTTACCGTTTACAAAATGATTTTTATTTTTGAGCAGACTGCAAGAAAATCCACGATCTACCTCTGAAGTGTAAACAGAAAAATAAACAGGAGAATCACAGGCTCATTTTTCAAATGCTGCTGCATTAACGATTGCTGCGAGGCAGAGACCTTTCCTTTTATCCAATAGTTTAACAAAATGCATCCAAGCTGTGGTAGCTGCAGTGTATGGTGGATTTTTTTGGTCTTGTTTATGCAGTATGTATTAATGTCAACATCCAATGTTTTACAAGTCTTATCTTAACTGTGTGTGTAATGTGTAATGTCATGTGTGTAACGACATTTTGGAGAACCAAAATGTCCCTACACACATGACATAAACGTAATCAAATCATCCTGTATTTCTCCTGCAGGTTTGCAGCTATTTAGTATGAGTATTTAGGCTGTCAGTATCCAAATGTGTAGAGTCATTGATGTCTATTATACTGCTTTTGAAAAATATTCTGTCTTCTTTCGACAGGCTATATAGGGCTCTCGAGTGGCTAATTTATGCAAGACACTGACTGCACTTTAATACAGAAGGAGTCATCAATGCAATGCAATAGAGTGTCATAGTAATGAAGTAATTTTTTTTAGCACTCTCCCCGAATTGGCAATGTACATGATACCAGAACAATGTTGTGTTGGTTAGATTATGACTCAGGAGCAACAGTTTGTGCAGTAGAAAGAAAAGTTAGGCATGCTGTTATACAAAGACATGCTGCTGAATAACTTCAAATTAAAAGCAAACCAAAGCATTCATGTTCAAATTGTATATAGTGTAGTGAGTTTTATTTTGAAGTTGGCCCTCTCACTGTATTGGCGGCGTGTTTTAATGTCATGCAAACCATAAACGGCAGAGCATTCTCCTGTGTTCTCCATTGCACTTCTGACCCATCAAACCAAAAAACAGTCCAAAGAAAACAGATCTCATGCTTTGCAGGGACAAGAAATCTTGTGGCATCCAAATCTCATATTTTTGTGTGATGAGATCTCGTCCCATTCCCACTGTTTCCTTTGTGTCTATTTTCATAAACCATTTACCCACTTGCTCAGAAGTTTAACAAGCATGGATCTGTCTACCGGGAAAAAGTGGTGCTTCAAACTCAGATGATAACAATTAGGTACTAACATTTCAGTGGAACATTTACTACTTGTGAGAACAACCGGCAACAACCCTCACCCAAAGTTGACTAGGGTCCAGCTGCTCTGCAACCCCAAAATACAGTAGATGCTGCCAAATCAAAATGCAGGCATCAGTGTCAGGATTTTCTTTGCACTTCTGTTGTTAAAAGAGCTGATACGTAGAAGGGCTTCGAAATGAATTGATAAGTATATTTTAGAACATATAACGAAATGCTGGAGGATTTTAACTGAGTCCACACAAATTTCCGACAGGGCAGTAGCACCTCCTAACTTGGGAAAGTGGCATCCCCGAGTAAATGGATGGTTTGAAAAAAAACGTTTTAAACAACATAATTAACAAAACAACATACTATATAGAGCTATTTTTTGCATGAAGCTATGATGTGTAAATAATAACTTAAGGTGTGGCCTTGTGGGGGAAGTTGGGAACATGTCTCTGTTATGAGTGTGGACGGGAGATTTGATGTTCTGTAGCTTCTGAGTCTTCTTCTTTTGTAAAGACAGGTGGAGTGGTTTAATACACTTCATCCTGAATTGTATTTATAAATGCTTTGGATCATCGATAAGTAAAATTAGAGGCTCCAAAACGTTCCATTATTTAAAAACCATGGCAAATTCATTTTCAACAAACCATAGCACTCCTGCCTACTTGCACACCTGCAAACCAATCCTACTTAGTAGGTGTGTGAACAGATGAATTGGTGACATCAAACGCTCAACTCTGTGACCACAATGTACAGTGCCAGTCAAAGGTTTGGAAACACTCCCAAACTCAAAACGGTCTCAAACACATTAGGAGGTCAGCACATGAACTTAATGTCATTCCAGGTCATTAAGCATAATCCATATACAAAACTGACATAGAAGATACCAATATGTGCATCGCTGTTGTCTGGGCAAAAGCTTCTTTGAAGATTCAAGTTTAGAAAACATTGTGTTTATGCTCCTACACTAATCAACAGTGTTGGGCGAGTTACTTCAAAACTGCAGTGCAATATTTATTACTGTTTGCTGTTATTTCAAAGAAATTAGTTACAAAACAATACAGTGTTACTGTATTTGAAATGTAATGCATTACACTATTATTGCAGTACGTTTAAATTACTCTCATCACCATAAATGGAAATACGCATTTACCATTCAAAATGTAGCTCATTCCGCTCGGTACACATCCAGAGGAAGGTTGGCTTAAGCCTAAAACAGTACAAATCATTTGCTCTATATTGTATTGTAACCCTTTAAAGACATAACAAGATACAGATTTTTTTCAATGATTTAGCTTCACAGCATAGTTATGCATTGTTTAGGCTTTAGAAACAATTTGTTATTGTTTTTAACATATACGGTTTAACGTGAGATTTTGTGTGCATCATCATGATACACATTGACCACAACTATAGCAATTGTACAATGAAAATTAGCGTTAGCTTACTTTGTCATTATTGCTAATTGGCGACGGGGATCTTGCCGAAAAGGTTTCCAAATTTTGGTGACTCCACAATGAAAAGTGGCAGTACATCTCCTAACAAATATCCTGACCATCTTGATGTCGAAGTGTCATCTCTCAGCGAGAGAGCGCAATCCTCCACGTCTTTTCTTTTCACTAACTTTACATTACTATCGCCTCGCCTCGTCAAATTATTGGTTCTAATTTGCAAAGTAAAGAGCTTTTTATACGATTATATTGTTCTTGTCTTTATCTCTGAAAAACTGAAAGCCATGGTCGTATGTCCATCTCTGTGTACATATTGTCCATATTCAACCAGCTGTTTCATCTCAGGTGTAGTAGATCAGCAAGTAAACATTTTGCCCAGGACTTTGCTCCTCCGATCTGGCGAATTTGGGGGGACACCCCCCCCCACCACCACTTTCAGGCTAAAAATGCATGGTAATGCATTGTGTTAATCTCATTTGTATTGAGTACAATATTACTATTTTATTGTGTGTAATTTATGTAATGCATCACTTATGTAATGCATTACTCCCAACACCGCTTCAGTGGCAGTGTATCCAAATTTAGCTTGTAACTGCAATTTTGGTCATCATTTTTACTGCAAAAACATGAGTGTGGGCTCTCCTTAGTCGAGGCCTGTCAACACAGTAACCCTTTTCCCCTTTGTCTGTATTTCAGAACCAGGCCCAATTGACAATGGGCCCTCTACACCTGTGTTTGCTGCTTCCAGTAACAGTGTTGGTTGCGGCGGCAGTCGCCGCCGAGCTGACTGCAACAGTTGATGACGAATACACCTGGCCTCAGTGGAATTTGCCTCTGGTAAGGAAGAGGCGCACTCTGCCTCTGAGCAGTCCCAACTTCTCAGCTCATGCCAAAGCAGAGGTGAGCGGAACATGCGGGATCGAGTGTCAGCGTGGCCTTCCCTCACCCTCTCTGAATGACCTGGAACAGCTCCTATCTTACGAGACAGTTTACGAGAACGGAACACGCACGTATACCTCTGTGTCTGTGCAAGGTCTCAACGAGGTGACAGACCGGCCCAGAAATGACTCCTCCAGGTCCCGTTACAAAAGAGAGGTGTACGGCACGGACACCCGCTTCACTATTTCTGATAAGCATTTCTCCACTAAGTATCCTTTCTCCACTACTGTCAAGATTTCCACGGGATGCTCTGGAGTTCTGGTGTCACCAAAGCACGTCTTAACCGCTGCCCACTGCATCCATGATGGAAAGGATTATTTGGATGGCGTTCAGAAGCTTCGTGTCGGTATTCTTAAGGAAAAGTCCCGAAGAGGCAAAGGAGGCAAAGGGAGAGGAGGGAGAGGCAAAGGAAAAAAGAGAAAGGGAGATGGAGCTAAAGAAGAAGTGAAGCAAGTAGAAGAGAAAGGGGGGAGCCGTAAAGGAAAGGAAGGAAAGGGAAGAAAGAGCCGTAGTCGTCGCAGCGCAGAAGCGGAGAAACCTTCATTTCGGTGGACCAGGGTCAAGAAAACCCAGGTGCCTAAGGGTTGGTTCAAAGGCGTGTCTGACGGACTGACAGCAGATTATGACTATGCGGTTCTGGAGCTGAAGCGTGGTCCCAAATTGAAGCATATGGATCTGGGTGTGATCCCTTCAGTCAAGAAGCTTCCTGCGGGAAGAATCCACTTCTCTGGTTTTGATGATGACCGACCGGGGAACCTGGTATACAGATTTTGCTCTGTGTCGCAGGAGTCCAACGATTTGCTGTACCAGTACTGCGATGCCAAACCCGGATCCAGTGGCTCCGGGGTTTACATTCGTCTGAAAGAGCCAGGCAAGAAGAAGTGGAAGAGAAAGATCATCGGGGTCTTTTCGGGTCATCAATGGGTGGATGTTAATGGAAATGGGCTGCAGCAGGATTACAACGTTGCAGTGAGGATAACACCTCTCAAATACGCCCAAATCTGCTACTGGGTCCACGGGGACTCAACTGAGTGCCAGGTGTCCTAAGAAAACAGTCCTTCAGGAGACCACACAGATCCACTTACTTTACAACAAAGGACACCCAGTCTCCCCGACCCCTCACCTATTGTCACCAACATGTTGCCTGTCTCGCTTCTTGCCCGTGCCTCCCACCACACACCACGCGCGACAAACACCATATAGCAGGGGTGTCCAAACCCTGTCCTCTCGGGCTGCTATCCCGCAAGTTTTAGATATTTCCATCCACCAACACTCCTGATTCAAATGATCAGGATTGTTATCAGGCTTCCGCTGAGCTGATGGGAGAGGGCAACATCAAAAATATGCAGGCTAGCGGCCCTCGATGAATTTGAACACCCCTGCAGTACATCCTTAGAGACTTTCAGTGTTGACAACAACAGGAACTCAGTAACACAAAAAGAGAACTGTGGCTTTTATAATTTATTTGAAAAAAAAACTGAGAAAAATATACTGTATGTATTTGAATTGTTTAAAAATCATTCCGCTCTGCAGTTTAGCTTTTCATTTTTTGTCCATTTTTCATTGTCAGACACTTTTCTTTGCATCAGCTTGTTTAAATGTCTTTTTTTTTTCCAACAAGGGTTAGGGAAAGATTTCCCGCCTTGCAAGTTCTTATTGGAGAGTTGGTGATATGGCTTTGATGGCTATGAAGGTTTTAAAAAGCTGTTTTGCAATGAGTATGTTGAAAGGTTTTTTTACGTCTATAGCATTCTATCACTTTTTGTCCCAGTAGAGCTGGATTTAAAGGAACTTCAATTGGAATTGACACACCAGCCTTTCTTTGTAGCATCTATATGTAATTTTTTCCTTTCATCTTTGTGCACATAGTTGTACTGGTGCTTATCCAAAGTACATGGTGCTAATTTATCAAACTAAGCTTTTTTTTTTTTTTTTTCCAGGGAAAGGGGAGCCTACTACTGTAATTATGATTTTGGGGCTGTTATACTAAGATTGGACTGAACCTTTCAATAATATACTTGATAATTTAATTGATTTTTGATGCAAAGTCTTTAATTTGACCATATTTTGTTTTATACCAAAACAATTGTAATATGAAATGCAATGTTTTTTTTTATGGTTGCTGATGTTCCATATTTTTTTGTAAAAACTAATAAATACCAAATTCTTGATGCTATTGATGCAAGTTGATGTACCAATGTACATTTCTAAACATGAAGATAACAAAATATTCTATTAAATTTAGGTTTCCATAATTGGACTTGGGTTGCCCTGAACCCTTTCCAGCTGATGCAAAACGTTGGGTACATCCTGGATTTGTTGCCAGATACTCGCAGGGCCCAGTAACAAAGACAAAGCGGAATTAACAGCATAAGCGAAATTGAAAATGGACTTATGTCCTTGTCCATCCACCCTATGTTAAGACAAAAATGAGGGGGAAATGTGAAGTTCAATCCTTCGTTTATTGCATCTCAAAGGGCTTACATGCATTTGGATATACATAAAATAAATTCAACAAAAATAAAATTCTAACTCATCCATGAAAATTGCTAATCTGAATCAGATCTCTTTTGTACAACCTTACATTTGAAAGTCAATGCAAATCACAGAGAGATATGTCATTGTATTTCTAATGCAAATAGCTTTTAGTTCAAATCCATGTCAACACATACGTAAATATACATACATGTAACATTGGCAAAAAAGGCTACCGATTGGGGTTCTGCTCTGCACACTTTATTCATTGGAGGCTTTCAATGCAACTACAAATCTTTGATGCCAATGAACAGCTTTCAAAAAAATTGCAGTGCCCTTATAAAAACCTGTTTATACCCAGATATTTGGTCACTGGGATGTAAAACACAAAAGCAGATCTCTTGATTGAGGGAAACCTGTTTCATTTTACAGCAGTGCCTAGTTTGGATAAAATTGCAAACCATATGTTCTTAGAAAAAAAAATCAGTAGTCGAAATGTTATTTGGCTATTGGTCTCCACAAATGGTTTGATAGGGTTTATTATTTTCATTCTTTTTACACTGCACGTAATTAAGAGTGGAATTGTATCATTGGGGGCTCAAGTGAAATGTTTCCATGATAAATGAATACATATTTTTCTTTAAAATAAAATTCGGACGTACGACCATCGCAAAACAAATAATCTCCAACAGTAGCCTTGCCACACTTGGGCCAGACATCCTTAAAAGATAAGACAACGGACACAAAATAGTAACAAACAAACCAACAAACAAAAATAAACACAAAGCCTCAATTGATATCTCAAAGGCCCACACAATTTATTCAATACTATACACTATAATTATTATGGTTCTTTTTTTTTCTTCAAATGATGACAAAATGACACTCACGACTCCTTACAGTTTCATGTCAGATTCACATTTATAATTCTCTTCAACAGACATACAGTACAGAATAGAGACGCAATCGTCAAATTCACCAGTGTAGTCTATGTACATCAATTGGGACCTCTCCGTAAACGGGACACAACATCATTGTCAAGAAACTGCTGGGCACGCTCATCCGATTAGAGCAGAAAGAAGAGAAGCTCCTCCCCCTTTTTAAGGAGGCAAGGGACAAGACTGGCTGGAGCTTAAGACACCAAAGTACAACCATCATTCAACACAAGAAATAAGTCTAATCACATACAGTATGCCTTCACTTTCACTCAAGAACTTTTTCAAGATAAGTTTTTTTGTGAGATTTTGCTTGAGACAAAAAGTTCAAAACATCTACATGAGCACGCACTTGTAATTCGATTCTCATATATATTCGTATACGGTTTATAATCCGCTATGGTTCACTTTCACAGTTTGTGCTACAACATCACACGGGAAAAGGAAACAGAAAGAAGATGGACGAAGGAGGCTTTTATCATGTCGAGAAGCAGACAAAAGAGGGGGACTGGCAGGGCCCTTGGCATCCCTGGAATCTTGACAGACGCCGGGTAAACGATGGGAGCGTCCGACTGTCGAGGAAAATATCTGAGTCTACAAGACAGAACGGTTTGCCCTCATTATCTTATTTATTTGTTATTCTAAACACATGAATGCGTAAACACATCTATCGCAAACTTTTCATTACGTGATTTCAGGTTGTTACTTCCGTAAACTGTGTTTGACCTATTTATTATTTGAACAAACTGATATACATACCCTTCTTTCATTTGTGTTATAAGAAGTCCTTAAGGTCGAGATCGGCTAGGGGATCCTTCGGCTTTTTGGGACTCTGGCTTACGGGCCCTGGAGAAATCTGCGGAAAAGATTTCGGAAAAAAAAAGTACTCGCCATGGGTTAATGTATTTACAAAACACTCAACACAGAATACAGGCACAGTGGCTTGGACGTGGCTTTTTATTCAATGTATTCTCTTTATTTTCTTGACTATTTACATTGTAGACTCACTAAAGGCATCAAGGTTATAAATGAACGTATAGGAATTGACGTACTTAAAAGGTAATTAAATGAAAACGTCTTGTTTTCTAGCTTCTTTAAAATATCCCTCCATCCAACCGTTTTCCTTGGTGATTATTCTCATGAGAGTCGGAGGTGTGCTAAAACCTACCCCAATTGTCTTCATGTAGTAAACGGGTTACACCTTGAACTGGTTGCCGGCCAATCGCAGTTTTGAGGTAACAAAACTCACGCAGGTATGGGGAGATCATGCAAACTCCAAACAGGATGACTGGAGCCGAAGCCAACCCACGACCTCCACGTTGCGAGGCGGGTGTAGCAACCAGTTGTCTACCGTGTCGCCCCAAGTTAGCCACACTTTGCAACGATTAGGACTTTGCACACTCTTGGTATTCTCGCAACGAGCTTCAAGACGTATTTTTATTATTGCTTTACCATTGGGATTGGGACCATCAGTCGTGCTGCAGAAGTCAGTTTAATACACAGCCCTATATGGATGATTGTTAAAATTCATAGGATGGCAAGAACCAATCAGCTACCTTTATTTTATTTTATTGCTATTTTTATTGCTATTTACTTGTCGCTCGAATATGGAATGTAGTCTGATACTCGGGGAAGTGAACAAAAAAAACATTTCCTTGTTGTATAATAATACTGTACTATACATATGACAATAAAACGCTTGAATCTCTTGAAGCTTGAATAAAGAAAAACAAGTGACCATCATTACTTTAAGAAACCGAATGCAAAGGTGAGTCCAAAACTTTGATCTGTACTGTTTTTTTGATATTACTACGTGTACACAGATTCACTAAAAACGATGATGGGACCTGCCAATTAAACATTTCACTGAACGCTCTATAGAGAAACCGCTAAAGTTAACGACTGGTACTACACTGATTGAGTCACGAAAAGTAAATGGAAAATCCCTAAGTTAGTATATTTTATGCTTTTGCATTTGTGTTGCTTATTTGTAACATTTTTTACACTTGTCTGCGGAGAAAATCAAAATGTTGTCTTGATGATAATGGCAGTACAGCAAAGAAAGTTTGAGGTTGGGAACAATTGTTTTGAAATTGAAACGTTCCATGTTTTGAAACAGAAACGTTCATGCTTCAGTAGTTCTATAGCGTGTGCCTTCTTACTTGTGCTCCTGGTACCACAGCTCCTCCAGGTGCGGCTCCAACTACTCCAGCGAAGGGAGGTCTCATCATGGACTGACCCATCAAAGGCTGACCCACCATGGGCTGCATCATGGGAGCTCCCGGTCCTCCTGCAGCGGGCTGAACACAGTCCATGTGCTTTGTAAAATGGGAACAACAAGCTAACACAAAAAAGCAGGATGGTTTTTTTTTACAGTTTCAAAAGACCCGATGACACATTTCCACTTAATATTGAATTGTCATATTATATTTTTTCAAATAACTTTTTTTTTTTAAACTGAAATTGTGATTTTGGACATCTCTCCCCAAATTATTATTATTATTTTTTTTAAATGAGACAAAGTGACAGACCCACAGAAAATACATTTAACGGAGCCAGGTGTGTTCAACAATGACAGGAAATAACGGCGACCGTGTCCGCTTCAAAGTGTCCAGTCGTTTTTGACAATTAACCTGCCTCTGAAAAGTAGTCCAAATACTCTCTGGGGAACTCAAGTGGCTACTTTATGCTAGACACTGCTCTAAACGCTGGCAACAGGCGCAACACACCAAAACACCACAAAAATAGGTCCTTTTAAATGGCCTGAATTGGCGACGGAACGTGATTTCAGAACAACACTTTGTTGTTTATATCTGGAGTCGCCGCTTATGATTCACTCACTCCAGGTCAATACTTCTATATTTTTTTCCAATATGTTATACAGAAGTATCTGTATTTTTATTCAGGCAAAGCAAGTGAGTACTTTTTCCACCACTGGAAAATACTCACAATACCAAAACCAGGCTGAGCACTCATTGGTGGCACCATTGCTCCACTGGTGGGCGCTGTTCCAGGTCCGCCAGGAGCCACACCAGCCTGGTTGTGCACATTAAAATTTACACGTGTAGTCAGCCCACCAGTCAGAGTTGTTCTCACCATGGGTACACCGGGCGTGGTCCAGCTTGTGGGGGCCACATGAGGGGTCCAGTTGGCTCCTCCAGTTAACTTCTTCTCACTCTGTGGGTCCCTACAAAAAGATATCATTAGAAAGCCCTATAAATTCTTTTTCTTGTCCTCTGCCACATATACAGTACACACAAGGAGAATAATCAGAATGGATACACACATAGACACGTGCTCAGCATAAAAAGCCATCTCCAACTGCCCACATCCCGAGCACGGCCAACTACATCATTTTCACGGGAAGATCTTGCAGTCTATCGCTATAAACAGACTTTCTTCCAAGTTCGATTCAAAACAATTTTCAATTCAAAACGATTCAATTAGATTCAATGAAAACTATTTCCTGCTTTCATCTACAGATGTGCAAAAAAAAAAAAAATCATCATACTACTTCAGTCTGCTTTGCAAGACAGAATAACAAAGGGAAACAAAGTGTCCTTTTTTTTTTTTTTTACATTTATTAAGTTTTGAATTGTAACGAACATGCCTTTTCCCACAAAAATAGCTACGCATTATATAGCATTTATAGTATGAAATAGGATAAAACAAAAATGTAAACATAGGTTGGAAGATGAAACTATCCGATTTGAATGAAATGTCCAAATGAGCCACAATCTTTTATTTGTTTAGTTTTTTACTTTCGGTGCGCTTCAGTTAATGAAAAAATTTGGGTTTTCGAATGAAAATAGATAAAACACATCATTATTTAAATTTTTAGTTTGTTTTGTAATGAAAACGCAATTACAATGACACACTTGTTCACCATGGATGCATATATAGCATGTTACGACATGTGAAGGCAAAAGCAATGAGCATACTTACTTTTTTTTCACTCCTAGGTCTAAAGAAAGGAAAGAAAAAAGAAGAAATGGAACATTGGTTTTCATGTAAATAAGCAATGACATTCATACAATACATGCGCTGTACCTCCGACCAGGTTGGCCAATGAAGAGTCAAGATCCCCCGCAATAGTTTTGGTCGGCGGTGGGGTTGCAGGTGGAGCAGCCGCAATGTTTTCCATTGTGACGGGAGTTCCCATGCTCCCTGCTGCGCTTCCTGTCGTGCTTCCCCCGGTGCTCTGCGGTGTTACGGCAGCCATCAGCAAGTCACCTAATCCATCAAACACTAGCAAGAAAGGATGGGAAAGGCGCAACATTAAAAAGCCACCGCAGATGACACGACTCTTAATCCCCAATCTAGCCAGAACAGGCAGTGGGCAGATGTGAATTAGACAGTATAAGGCGAGGGAAACAGTGACCTCAGTGTAACGTATATTAGTATAACATGTACACCCTGAGCTTTATTTTACATTTTAAGTAAAGAACTCTTTTACAAACAAGTGTCACCATACTTGATGTCACATTCTGTTTTGTTTTCCTTTTCTTGTAGTGGTAATAAAGTGGTCAGCACAACCTTCCTTGCATGGAGTTTTTCAACAGATTTGGGATAAAATCGGGGTGCCAACTAAATCTAGCGTTCATTTTTCCTAATTTCAAGACATTTATGAGACATGAAAACAACAGTATTCAAACAGTGCTTCTCAAATAGTGATGGCAGTGATGGGGGGTGCATGACCCCTGGGAAAATCCTTTGATTTTGTCATGTGAAGAGTAATTGAAATAAAAGAAGGCACTTTGACACACTTAACAGTTGTAAAAACACACACACACACACACACACACACACACACAAAATAATCAACAGTTGTTGAAAGTCGATTTATATTGCTTTTAGGTTTAGGTATATTGCTACAATTTTTATAGTCTATTTATGGTAGGCGCAATAAGCTGGGGGATCTCTTTCCTTGGCAAAATATAATTGAGAAGCAGTGGTTTAAATGATTACAAAAACTGTTTAATATTGCAGAAATAAAAACAAAAAAAGTTGCATTTGAGCTTCATTGAGAATGCATTTCCAAAACTACCTTTATGCTTTTGGAGCATATTGAGCACAGTGTCTAAAGACTATATATGTGAAATATACAATATTGAAGAAAAAAAAATCAACCTGGTGCATTGTGCTCATCAAAGGTGCAATAATTAACTGCTACCAAAAACTAGTTGTTCCTTGTTTTCAATTTCACATAAATCCTAAGAAAGTAATTAATGCAATGTAAATTCACATGTCCTTAATCCAGGTAAACACAAGCACAGAATAAGGAGACACCTGCCACAATACAAGTCTCTACAAATGAAGACTTTTTACACTGTAATACACGTATTGCTAAAGGCGCAATGTAATCTTACAGTATGTGACCTTGTCAAGTGTAGAAACATATGCATTATTTTTATTCTGATACTAACTTGTGGAAAAGTTTTACTATCTTGTATGGAAATCACCCTTTTTGTAAACCTGTATTTAATCAAACATTGAAACAAAAACTGCAGTCTGGCATGCTTGTTTGGCACCATGAAAGATACCCCCCCCCCCCCACACACACACACACACATTTCTCTAACCTCAAGTTTGTATGGATTACAGTATACATATCAATATGGAAGACAGTGTTACAGAAGAAATACCAAAAAAAAAAAATGTGGTGATTGAATAAATCTAAGCCCATTTGGGTCCAGCTCCCCAAAATGACTCCAAATCAGTTTTCAAAGTCTATACATTTTTTTTTGTTACAAGTGTTATTCTTTATTATAAAAATAAAGAGTGTTGTTACATGATAATAACATCATACAATTATTGTACAATCATCTCCTCAACGTGTCTCATTATTAGTATTATAGGTATGAGGAGCATTATAATTGTTATTATGATATGTAAAACAAACTATTATGAATTGTTTTTTATAATCATTGCGGTATACGTTTCCCATTTCATTACACGCAACATCACTATTAACTTCATCTGTAATGTCATTGGGATAAAAAAAATAAATCAACACTCGAGATGACTGGGGGCAAATAATTCCACAAACGTGTTAATTTTGTCTCATGCAGACTTTCAGGGAAAACATAATTCCTTTTTAAACATGCAAATTATCCTTAAACAAGAGGCGGACTTCAAAAAGTGCACATGCTACGATGCACCGTGGAGTTTGAACTCACCAATTATACATTAGAAGAAACAAGCAAGAGGAAGCCAGCAGAGAAGAAGGTGAAGATGAAGGAAGTGGAGGAGAGTGAGCGGAGCAAAACAGAGCCAAAGCAGAAGAAAGCACATCTTGTGTGAATGGGCCACAATAAAACAAGCGAAAAATCCGATCAATCATCGACAGTGCCATGGTGAGAAGTTAAGCAGTCAACAATAGTGGTAGAAGCATGTCACATGATGTCATCCATGCACCAGACAAGCCATCAACAAGAATTACGGCTGCCTTTAAGGACTGACACCCAAAGTGCTGTGTTTCAGTGTACGATGCACTAATGCAAAATTAAGCAAGATTGTGATACTGTATGTTCAAAAGCTTTACACCTCCTTTACCATTTCTGCCAAATTCAAACCTTTAAATGGAACTTACTTGAAGCATCAAAGCCACCAGAGGGTGCCGGTGTGGTTTTTACGGGTTCCACTGTAACAGGTACCATAGGTATAGCTGGCGCAGGTGGTGTCGGAGACGGAAGTGAACCTAGAGCTTCAAATCCTGACTCAAGAAGATCATTCTGCATTTGAGCTGGAGCCAAAGCTGGAGCGAGGGTCGGGACCACAGCGGGTGCCAGGGTGGGGGACATGATATCTAATCAACAAAAACATAGGGCTGTGACTATTGTTTGTAAAACAACAACCATCTATTTCCTATAATGCTGCTCTTCATTAGGCTTGCAGGTAAGATATAGCCAATCCCATCTCACTTTTTAGCGAGAAGAATTTGCTATGAAGGTAAACACTTGTACCTCCCAACAGGTCGCCTCCAGGTCCACCAGGAGCAGAGCTCTGTGTTTCCTTCACTGAGCCACTGAAGGTGTCTGGAGGGAGATCCAAATGTCCACAATAAATTTTCAAAAAAGGAGTGAAAAATCAACACAAAATATAATAATAATAATGGCACAACAGTGTTTGAGTTTTCATATTCAAGGATATATTATAAGACTTTTTCCACTTTGTAATGAACGTTCTCAATATGTGAGGAAACATAAAGGAGCTAACAAATTTTAGTATGTGTTCCGTGCAATGACAAGAAAGAAGTTATTATAATGCAGACGTTATCATGTTTGCTACACAGTTCTGTGGTCGCGAGTTTGACTTCAGATTCGACCTTCCTGCGTGGAATTTGCAAGTTCTGCCCATGCTTGCGTGGCTCTGGGTAGTCTCGTTTCTTCTCACGTTCCCAACAAAATGCATGATAGGTTTATTGGACACTCCAATTGCCCTTAGGTGTGTTTGTGAGTGTGAATAGTTGTTTTGTTTGTCTCTGTGTGCCCTGTGATTGGCTGCCAATCAGTTTATGGTGTTATCGCCCACTGCCCGAAGCCAGCTGGGATATGCTCCAGTATGCCTACAACTCTAGTGAGGATAAGTGACTAAGAAAATGGATGCTTGGAAGGATAGATGGATAATACCCAGGATTTTACATGACTCTATGGGGTTGAGGCCAAAATAAACCTGAAAAGGGCATGTTAATAACACCGATATGTTAGGGTCCTTTTCACCCTGTTAGTCATAGCATTTTGTGACTCAAAATTATGTGGGCGCAAGTATTTTATATTTTTTGTATATGTGGGTAGGAAACAAAAGCACTAAGCCTTTGTGTTAAGTTGCTGTTGTGCCTTGTGAAGTGAGGGAACTCCCTTTTTCGAAATTTGGGATGAAAAGTCACTAGCTCATGTCTTCACTTTGTCTTCACACCTGTGTTTGTCAGACATTTAGGCAACGCAACCAACATATTTTTGTTCACTGGAATTCGAAGCCTTTGGGACCTATGGAATTTTTCCACGTTTTTTAATTAACTTTTTGAGCAAATTTTACTGGTATTCATGATTCACAACAATTCCAATTCCCAAAGCGATCGGGGACACATAAGGCATAAAAAAAAAGACGGCGATAAACTGCTCGTGTTAGCCAAAGTTGTTCGGCCTGACTGCTAACAGCCAACTAGCCTAGCTCGCCCGTAATTACCATAAGTAAGAATACATCCGATAGAGAAATGTGCATCTGAACATCATAATTCATGTGGCTGACAGATGCAATCTTCCTCAAATGTTGTTGAAAAATAATTTTTAAGTTAGTGTTTATTTTCTTTGGTTACTGGACGACTTGCTCTTACTCCTGAGCCACTAAGTATGACAAGCTAATATTATTGATAAGAGTGTTTGCTGATGAGAGTTAGACGTGCCTAGAAGGTCAATCACTGGGGTTGGCTCTGCGTTGGGTGGAGAGGAGGCATCAGTGTCTGGAACAGCCACAGCAGCTGGTGTTGTGACATCAACAGGAGCTTGAGCATGAGCTGAAGCAGGGACAGGAACAGGTTCAGGAGCAGGGTCTGGAGATGAGAATGAGTTGAAGCAGGAAACAGACAAGGAAGCAGTGAAATTACGGTATTATTACAGCATATTTTTCCAAGACGTCAAAACTATTATAGCGCTAACATTCTATAGCAAAGGAAGCAAAGCAAGAGAGCAGGCTTTCATGCATCTTTACCGCCTCTTTTAAATAGTGCTGGGCATGACGAGTGGAGACTTGTTGCACCCTTCATGAAAAAAGTTAAACAGAAGAGGTTCCATTTAAATAATGCACCTTAACTCACCAGTGACAATTTCTCCAGACGGAGCCGGCTCAGGCAAAGGAGAAGGCCCGCGTGAAACAGCAGGGAGGTCTAATTGACCAAGGCAAGCAATAGGCAGAGTGCGAGAAAGAAGAAAATGGTGGAGGTCGAGGAGCAAAGAAAAGTATTAGCATAGCAGGTAGAAACAGCTCAAGTAAGAAGGCAGCCTTGGGGAGAACACGATGCTTGTGGGTTTCATGCATAGCTCTCATATGACTACCAGGGAAAATCAAGATGTGTAGTAGGAAAGGAGTAGGTATTCAACAGAAGAGTGCAAGTATGGTAAGGTTTTATACACAGATACTGCACTTGAGTATCAGCTTCTGTACCTGCACCAAAAAGGTCTACGCTAGGAGTGGTAGCAGCTTTGGATTCCGTGGTGGGACTTTGCTCAGGCATAGAGTCAAGCATATCTAGAACACAGAGGCATAATACGTAATTTCAGATTTCAAATCCAATGTAAACAAAATGAGGAATTAACAAGAGTGGTGTGGAAAAAGGAGAAAGTGCTCCGTGGTCAGTGACCTCAATACAATGTAAACCAATGACCAGACTATTATTTGAGGGAACTATTGCAAGTTTCTGATTATAAAGAAAAAAAGCATTGCGTTTGTCCTTGTGAATGAAAGTATTTCAATTTCAAACCATCACATTTTGCAGCTAACTGCAAAATATTCCACTTAAACTAAAGTGCAAATTGTTCAAACGAGCTGTCTCAATCAGAAAGTGTTCATATGTAGGAGAACGCTTGTCTAAATGTTGTCTCAATTACTGTTAGGTTAGGAATCAAAGCAAGTTGAGCCATATCTGCCGATAGAGATAGGAGGAAAGACATGAATCCAAAGGGGTGAACTGTAATTTCACCCCAAAATGACAAATGTTTTTTTTTTCTTTTTTGGTTGGCCTTTAGATGGGTGTTTGAGATGCTTGTTTTAATGAACATAGAAAACAAAATGAAGGAAAATATACATATAGTGCCCCTCGTCCATGAGAGCCAAAAAGCAAAAATCTTTGATATACGAAAAGATGGGAGCAAAGTATTGCTTTTGTCGAATTGAAGCAAGTGAACTAATTTCAACATATTTTCTTGTGCTCAAAATGCCCCAAGATACAGGCAAAACACTGCATTTGTCTAAACGAAGCTCACCAATTCACTTAAACATTGTTCATTGGCACCGTAGCAATACTTTTACCGCATTGGCCTAATGGCAAAAAAATAAAGGATGAATCCATTTTCCTACGAGAAATTCTGGAGGTTTGTAAAAAATATGTGAGCAAATACTGAAACATAAACATGCAGCGTATAGATATCTGAAATACATGAAATGATGTTCTGTTATCGGCAATGATTCTATTAATGAGGTCGAAAGCAGGAGCAAACAACATCTAAACATCAGTGTCATAATGAAGACTAATGAGAAGAGCATAATGAGAGTGAAAGGACATTACCACCAAAGAGATCTAGAGTCGGAGCGGCTGCAGTCTCTGTGGTGGTGGTGTCGGAGGTGCTAGTGGTGGTTGTGATAGAAGGGGTGGGAGCAGCGGCGGGGGCGACGACGGGGGCAGCGATGGTCGGCGCCTCAATGGAGGCGGGAGGGGTGATGGCAGTGGTGCCCGTGTCAGCGGGTCTCATAGCGAACAGGTCCAACCCCGGAGTAATATCCGCACTCCCCTCGGTCGTCGCAAAAGGGTCTTCAGCAGGAGAAGCAGCAGGGGGTGAAGTTGCAGGGTTGGGTGAATTTTGAGCAGAAAAGAAAGGAAGGGGGTGGAGGATTAAAACATGAATATCTGTGTGGCAAGATGCTTGTGAATAATCTAAAGTGCCCTATTATGGAATTTCAACTTTTAGGAGATTTTAACCATGTTACAATGTTATTTTATCACCCTAAACACCCTAAAGTGTTATTTTCCTTCACTGATGAATTCTAAAAACGCCTTGCTTATTCTGCACTCTTAGCACAGAGAAGGAACGCCCTTGTATCGCCTCTACACCATCCCCATACCATCTGTGCAAGTGGTAATACACGGCCGCCTTATCTAAAGATGAGCACGCGTTTCAGTTTCGTTTTCATTATAGACGAGAGACAGCAAATTTTCATGTATGGACGATTCTCGGTCAGACAGCTTTCGAAGGATGCCATGAAAGGTGTGCTGCCACCATACAGTGAGAGGCGCAGCCAATGAGACATTTTATTTCCTGGTTAGTAATGTCAGTACCAAAAAAAAAAAAACCCTCATATTTAATAAGAAATTAAGCACCCGATGTACTGCAATAACACTTCCACGCTCAGGTCTGAACCAGTCAACAGCCTGTTAATATTCAACATTGCTCAGCCGCAAATAAAGGCATTTTTGCCTAATACTAAATCACTGCTCATTATTCTACATCAACAGTGTCATGGTGCCATATAGAGGTATTTTAGCCCAAAAGAATCTACAGCCGCAACAAGTCGATCCTCTTCACAATTGTAACAGGTGAGCTGTTTGCTTGGACATGCATGAGGGTTTGGTTGCATGGGGCACACCTGCAGCTGTACAAAGAGAAGTAGGTGGTGCACGTGTGCTGACGTGGCAAGTAAAATGAAAGAAAAAAAAAACTAAGTAATATGACTGCTGCATTGTCATTGTCATAAAGGGCTCTAGATTGGTCAATGTGCGATGGCTGCTACCCCGATGACAACCAGCTCTGGAGAGAGAAACACCTATGTCTACTGACTAAAGTTGGGACAGCAGCAGGAATGGACAGCACAGGCTTAGTCTGGCCCTTTAAGAAGTTTAGTATGGTAGCTGAGGGTGGGGCTCGGGGCAACGGAGACTCAGGGTAAGCGGCTGCACACCACATTCTTGCACACTGTTATGTCTTTTGTAAAAAATAAAAAACAAAGTTTGTGCCTAGAAAAAGAACATGGCTGTTTAGCCTCTGTACTATGATTACTGGTCATGGAGAAGAAAAGTAGACATAGTTTTATTAAGCACCGTGCTTACCATGCTGAGCTGTGGCAGTCATGAGATGAAAAAATGTTAAGTTTTAAATTTTGTGACATCCTAATAAAATCATTGTTAAAACGTCAACTTCTCGAAACATACATAAAAGGAAGGGGGTGTATCAATATTCTTGCGCAAGTTTTTTTTTTTTCACCCACCAGATTCACCAAATGCATCAGTAGCAGGACCCGCAGCCACAGTGGCAGGACCATCTCCTGGAGAGGGTGCAAACGCATCTAGGGTATGACACCAAACACGACCCATGCAACACATGGAGGGAAATATGGAATGGACAAAAACAACAACAAAAAAAAATGAGAGGTCAGTATCAGGATAAGAATACAAGGAGTATACAGCCCAACAGTCAGGTTTTGACTGCCTCATCACGAGGAGAGTTTTAAGGGGCTGCATAATGCTGCATTCAATGAGATGAGGCAAGTTGTCACGAGTTGCTTGCAATCTTTAGGCTTGTCTATAACATTTTTGGTATTCCACTGTACCATGCCAAAATAATTTAAAAAAAAAAAGAGTTGCTGGCAGTCTGTGACAAGACATAGCATGTTAAGTTCAGGGATGGACAAGGTTAATTCTTTTGTTGACAAACATACTTGGCCTTTGGATTTGGTAGGATTTAATACTATGTAGCGATATTAAAGGATCAGATGTTTTCTCACAAACGCCTGCTTATCTACCACTACTACTACTACTACAGTATTAATGTTGTGGTGGATGTAAACATTATACGACAGTAGCTCAGGAGGGCAGAAATTACAAAGGCGTGTTGCTGCCTGTATTTTGACTCAGTTCTTTGTGTCAATACTCAAATCATAGGTCTAGGTGCCAAATTGATCTTCTGTACCCAATATTGGAATTCACCATTTTTTTAGTGATCTTTGAATATATTGAAATGATTCAACCTCACTCTCTACTTCATATCTGTGGTCCAGCTGCATAATGTTTTGACTTACAGTATCTCCTGCAAACCTCTCCATCAAAATCTATGTGGCGTAAAACACTTTAGATTTTGGGTACAATCAAGAATAAATCAGACATGGTCATGTTGATTTAAGCATAGAAGAATCCAATTTAAAAAAATGGGCTTTGTTGAAAAAATTATTGCAGGTCCTAGAAAATGGGGCAAAGCAGCATATCAGAAAAGTGTGAGTCACGATCATACAAATGATTCATTTTTGCATGATCATTGAGTGTTAAAGTTCCCCACCTGCTGGAATAATAGTCGTTTGGTCAATTTGCTCAACAGCAGGATGAGTCAAGTC